>NW_009648902.1:414318-441020 GCF_000708025.1 Charadrius vociferus
CAGCCCAGCCCAGCCCAGGATCGTGGCTGTCGCTTTTTCAGGGTCTGGGCGTAGTCAGGCGTTTCTCTCTCTTTTTCCCCTTGGACCCCCGGAAGAGGGGTCACTGCTCAGTGCGGGGGCAGCATGGGGTACAGCTGCGTTGGGAAGCCATGTTTGGGGCAGGGTGGTTTCCGAGTGGCAGGTACTCCCTGAAAGGGGTAAGAGAGGTGCTTGTGTAGCCCTGTAGAACGTGTACTTGGAGGCGGAAGAGGGGACTTGACTTCCCTCTGCTTGCTGGTGTTCGGCCTTGAGAAATCCAGTCTGGCAGGCCTGTGTCTTACACTGCCTGTAGTGTGGTTTATCCTATTCTCCAGACTAGGTCTTATCATTGTTGGCACGATGTGGGGAGTACCCAATCATCTGAAATGGTAGCCTTGAATGATTGCTAAAGATGTGAGTGTATCCCCTAGATTCACAGTTGATTGCCCTGTTTTCGCAACCTGTTTTGGCAAGCTTTGTAGCCTTCCCAGAGACGCAAATACAGGTGTCATTCTTTTGAGATGTAGCCTCAGTAACTGCAAAAAGCTGATTTTGTGAACTACATCAGGGTGATGTTTGCTGTGTAGTTAACTGATAGAAGATCACAAGAACAGTAGGCTGGACCATGTTCCTAAGCCATGCCGGCAGCAACAAATGCCTCAGAGCTACTGAACCAGTGAAGTAACTACATGGCTGCATCTTGTAGTTGTTAATGACAACAAAGGTGACAGCTTTTCTCAGAATGAGAGAGAGTTCTGTTTGGAAACTGGCAGTCCCTGTTAAGGTAAGTTTACTGGCCCAGCAGTTTTGTTTGAACATGGCCTAAACATATTAAGTCAAACTGGTTTTTTGCCAAATCTTAACTCTAAAGCAGGTTTAGTTCAATCCATGTAATAAAATATTCATTATTAGAAATAACACTGCAATGACTTAAGTTTAAAATGATCCTTTGACAGGCAGAATGCGGCAAAGGAGGCCTTGTGACTAGAGTCTTGTTAGGCTTCCAAAATAGAACAAAAACTGGCGTGTGGGTGAATTGTGAATCATACTTTTTTTTTTTTTTCTCTTCTCAGTTTAGTGGAAAGTAATACCACTTCTCACAATTTTCATGTTTTCTAACACCTGGTCAAAATACCTTTTTTATCACTTACATGTACATTATTGTTCCTCATTGTTCCACCTCATACTGTTCAAATATTTCTGTCTTAGTCAAAGGTGGGACCATCAAAGAACTGTTTTGCAGGAACACTCTCTAGGAGGCATGTTTCTTTTGAGATTGACACAGGAATAGATAACAAGAAAGCTGTAGTCAATTCTTGTGTGACTTTGGATATACCCCTTTAGTTTCTCCGTTCCCGTTTTGGCTTTTATAAGACTGTCTTTTGTCCCAGTGTTTGTCTTTTTCATTTCCTTGAGTAACAACAGCATGATGTCTGTGCAATAGGTGTGATTTATTCAGTCTGTTAAATAGAGCAAATTCAATTTTTTTTTTAAAGTTCTTGTGTTTCATTTAGGACCTCAAAGTGTTGTCATGGTAATTAAATACTGCCTCCTACTTTTTGCATGTAGACTAAACACGTTCAGCACTGTTTTCAGAAGATAGTCAGGGATTAAAAGGCAGTCTTTGCCCCCCAGATTTGTGGACTCTTCAAAATAAAAAAGGGCATTCTAGGCAAGAATGAAAAGCTTTGTGCAGCTGTGTAGGGGTAATGGTAGCTTTACAGTGATTAAAAAATGCCAGTCCTTCGTTGGCTGGGGGAGCCTTAATGGAAAAGCTTGTAAAGACATGCCAGCTGTAGCGTAGGTAACTGGGGTTTAGTGTAAGTATGTGACAACTGTCAAAAGAGTTTGGACAAATCTGAGTGTTAGCAATAATTGCCGGAGTAATTGTCCTTATTTCTGCTCCTGGCCCAAGGAAGCTGTTTGCGTTTTTGATGGGGATGTGGTGATAGCAGCAGCAGTAGATGTCTGGCTTTCATTAGTTTCACTGTGCTTTGTTTGGCCAGTCACACAAGGGAGACGAAAAGTTAAAAGGTTCTTGCTTATTCATGATTGCACTTGCTTTTATATTTATTCAGATTAGTATTTGGGGAAGAAACTGGAAGGAATTGAAATGGGAATTGCTGAATCTTAATTCAGTAATACTGATGTTGAACTTTAAGCATATGCCTAAGTGCATCTTTGGAATTGTGCTTTATGGATTCCTTTCTGAAGCTGATAGTAATCTGCTATAAGGCATGGTTACATCACAAGCTGCTAAAGTACAAATCAGACTACCCAGATTTAGTGTTAATAAGAATCTAGATCTTTTTCTATAACAGATTTGAGTCTGCCTTTCTCCCCTCAGCCAAGAAAGATGAGCTTTGTCTATATTTTCATTTCATTGCTAAACTCAGAATGACAGGTTAGAGTTTTTGAAGTACCGTCTGATACCGATAAAGGAAGACAGCAACAGAGAGAAGGCCCTAAAATGACAAAAATGCCTTTGGTACTTGGGTTGAGTAAATTGTAAGTTGTATCCATACTGCTTCCAGTCTGGGAAGTGTGGGGAGGACAAAATGAAGATAACAAAACATTCCAGAAAGCATGAATTGTGAGATAGTATTTACTTTTTCTCAACAGGTGTAGGATCCTAACCTTAGGCAGCCATATTTAAACACCTAAGGATTTTCCAAGGTAGAAAATGATCTATAGCTTCTGGTCCATATTAGTGAGAGAAATAGCTTTAAAATATCAGTAGATAAAATTCAAACCATTTGGCTATATTCTTAAGTGTAAGTTTTAGGATGGAGTTTTCAACCAAGCTCAGTACTAGGCTAACTGCTCAATCAAGAGGCGGTCCAAACCTGGCCTTGCTGTTAATGAAAGGGAAAAGTTGCATCATGCAGACTAAAAATTGATTATTTCACCAGCAAGGCATTGTTACAGTCTATGTGTTTGCCTCCCTCTTCTAATAGACAAACTCTTCTTACTATCATTCAGCTGACTTCTTCCACCTACCAGTAAATCTGCAACTATGAACACTTGGCAACCACTCGGCATTTTTTAAAAATCCTATCCTGTGCGTTTAGCCTCAGTATTCCTGTTTTGTTGGTTTGTTGTTTTTTGGTTTTTTTTTTAAATCTATTTAAATACAGAATTACACATAGTCCTTCCATAGTGTGCCCAGTGAACAAACAAACTGTTAGGTTTCATACATGCGTATTAGTGCAAGATTAGGAGTGATTCTGCTGATTTCAGCAAAATGCAAATGAAACTACAATGCAAGAAGGCATTCCAGCAAACACATGGCAAATAGGATATCAGCCTGTCTCTATGAGCAACATGGGGATAAAACCCACTGACCCACTCAGACCCCTGTGGCCCCACTATTTTGTATATCTCAGTATCCACCCGAAACTGATCATCTTCCTAAAATTTCAGCCACGCCATTGCACTTGTTTATTGCTGAGGAACTACAGCATGTGTCAAGTCATACAGGACACCAGTTACAAAGTAGAGAATTGAACCTGTATCTTACAAACTCCAGCTTGTACCCCGAACAAGTTGTGGCAAAAGCATTTGCATGATCCTCCTTTGCAATTAGAATGGCAGGATTCTTACAGACTTTATAATCTCTAAGAAAAGTCGCATATTGCTCAGTAAGTCTGAGCTCTCACAAGTTAAAGTGAAGATTTTCTTCTTGCTTCCTGTCTGACCACAGAGGAGCAGGTCAATTCAGTGAACTTACTGGGAAAGCCAGAAAACCTGCTGCGTTTCTGCTTTGTGCTGCAGCCCCATAAATTGGTCACATTAGGTCTGTTTCCATTTGAGAAATGGAGACTCCACGGAACAAGAAAGCTGGAGAGAGCTTTCTGAATGAATCAGAAAGGAAAAAAACTAATTCTGAATCAAGATTTCAGTTCATTGTACTTCGAGATGTAACTTTTTGGTGAGTGGACAGAGGTGTACAGTGAAGGTCCGGTCCATTGGTGGCTATCAATAATGTTCAAGACCCATTAGAAGAATAATACTTCGGTGTGTTGACAAAATGGCTGTCTAAGCATGTGCGTTCTGCCTACAGTATTCCATACATGCCACAATGAAAGTAAAATAGATATCCTTTCTATATTAAAACATGTTGCTTTGTATTATCTAATACCTGTTGGACTCCATTCTGATCTTGGACATCTGTGCATGAAGAACTGTTTGAGTAGATCATTTCACACAAGTGAAACGCCTGTCATGCATTTACATTGTTATCAGCCTGAGCTGTAATCATGCTAGCAATTTGCAGCTCTAATGTTCCATACCCAGTATCCAAGCCCCTGAGAAATGCACTCTTCAGAAAATGTGCTTTAAAATAGCTGGGACAGTGCTGTTGCATGCAGGAGGGTGGGGTGCCCAACTGATGTCACGGTAGCAACCAGAAAAATGTAATTTGTTTCAGCTTTGTAAGAAAGTTTTGTGTTGCCCAAAGGCACAGAAAGCCAAGCGCAATCCTTCCTGTAGAGACAGTATCATCATAATTCATGATTACCCATTATGATCTCCTGTCATTTCACTCTGGGAGAATTACGGCTCTCACATGGAGGATGTAAGACTACAGATGGAGCACTGCCTGCTACAAATCTCTTGTAAGGCTGCTGCAGTAAATCCCTTGGAGAAAAGGCATTGCCTAAAAAAAACTATGCTAAAGGGACCTGCCATTTGTTTTCTTAGGGAAGAGGGCTTGTGGAGGGAGTCATTGTTCCATCCTACACTCCTTAATGTCATGCAAGGAAGCATTCATCGAGGAAGATTCAGCTTTTTCTGAGTAAGACAAGAAAGAAGACATGGCAATATTCAATGTGTTGTGTGGCTCTGGCTTTCTGTATAATAGTGTTTTGTATGGGAGAGAAGGAGTAGAGTCATCACTCTCCAGACTTGGTCTGTGATGGATTTTATAGCTTAGTTATACTAATGGCCAACTATAGGTTGCTAGATTGGCACAGGCCTGGGTATTGGTTGTGGAGAACATCTACAGTAGGCTCAGAATTGGTATTCAACTCAGGTGCAGGCTTAAGATGAACCAGTGCTTTACCATTGACACAAACCCTCATACTGAATGTAGGTGAATAGACGCTGTTGGAGCTCAAAATATTGATGGGCATCGTGTGCATGGGTCCTTGAAAGTACTCTTTTGAAACTTGGAGGCTGAGTTATACCAACAAGGTGGATAGAAAGATGGGACTGTCGTAGGGCTCAGCATAATGGAGCTCCATACTGCAATTGGCAGTATACATACAGCCAATGCAGCTGGCAGTGAAAGCTAACAGGAAAAGGTACTTCACACTGCGTTTCACTGGAAATTTTCCTGCTAGGGTGGGTTTTAAAGGTCCCAGCCTGTCCCAGTTTCAACTGGGAAAGACTAAATTTTCTTTCTAGTGATTGCTGTGACAGGAATGTCAACAATGCATGTTGTTTTAATTGTTGCTAAGCGATGCTTATACTTTTCAAGGACTCTTTTCCGCTTCCCATAGAAACTGAGGAGGACCCTAGATGGAACAACAGAATGGCCAATGGAATATTCCATACTACAGATGTCATGCTCACTATATAAATGGGGGATGGCTGGGGGGTGAAAATCCGTAGTCAGGGCTCAGGAAGGTACCAATTCACTAGGTGACTAGCGTCGTTGTTGTTTTTTCATTTTCTCTTATTATTTCTATTAAACTGTCTTTATCTCAATGCGCACTTTTTTTTTTCTTTCCCCTTCCCCTCCTTTTTCTCCCTTTTCTCCCTGCCCCTCTGGGGGGAAAGGGGAAAACTGCGAATGGCTGTGTGGTCCTAGCCACTGGCAGAGGTTAAACCATGACACAGCCTCACTGCTTGGTTGTTCTTTCTGTCACTCATATTCACCCTTAAAGTGAGGGTATTAAAATTTGAAAAACAACTTGTTTTTATACAATGCCCACCGCTCAAATTACAAAAAGAAGTACATAGATATATAGAGACAGGCAGATTTATTTGAAATTGAGGATCTCAATTTGCATGTTTCCTACTGTTATGGTTTGAGAAACCCATAAGAATTTATTGTCATTTAGGCAATCACCCTATCACCCGATAGGCACTTCCCACCCAGGAAGGGGAATCACAAAAAAACAAGGAAACCTGGGCATTAAAATATAAACAGATTTAATAGAAGAAGATTAGATAATTAACATTAACAGCACTAAAGAACCAATATTGATCCCAATACCAATAAAGAATACGCAAAGATTATACTCAGCCAATTCTATCGGTAGGAAGCTGTGCACTCCCAGCAGTGGACAGTAAATGTCAGACACTGCAAGTGTGACAGCTTCGGAAGGAAGGGAAGGCCTCGGGGGGTCCAGCACTGGGGCAAGAAGTTCTGGGGATGGCAGCCATCAAGGGAGAGAGAGAACTTTGCAGCAAACTTTCTAATTTATACTGAAAGTGACGTTCACGGTATGAAATAATCCTGTTGGCCAGCTTGGGTCAAGTGCTCAGTTCTTGCTCCTCCTCATGCCCACACCTGGCAAGCTCAAAATCACTGAGACCTTGAAACCCACACACCATAGCTAGCTACAGAGTATATATTTTCACAAATTCAGACACTAGAGGCTTCTAAAAGTACAGTCTTCCCAAGTATTAGAAGAGAAATTAGTCCTGTGTCACCCAAACCAGGACATTTCACCCCTTATTTCATAGTATATATTTGTCCCACTCAAGTTACTATTATATTTGTCTTCTAATATGTACACACACACACGCACGCCCGAGTAATATTCTCTAAAGCTATGAACTACCCCTTTAAGAGGTCCATTGAATTTCTTTAGTTCAAAACTGCGAGTTCCATCTATCATAATAGTCTTTTAGGGTAGGAGTAAGTGATGCAGCATTCACTCAGTGGTTGGATCGGGACCAGGCCTGAATACAGGATGACAGCCATGTGGAGTTGTGCGCCGCAGTGTAACGTGTTGTGCTCATGGCTAGCATGTCCCCTGTCGCTGGACGCCATTCGACAAAGCTTGCTCTGGTGTCACTACCACCGTGCTACCCTGAAAAACATTTACTAAACACTGTTAGTGTTATGTAACAATTAACACCACACGTTTTAAAATTAAGGATTCTCACCCAAAGTCAGGTGTCCTAAAGGTATACATAGAACTTCTCCATCCTCCTGCATCACCCACCACGTATGCCCCAGTCCTTCAGTAAAAGCAACCCCACAAGTGGGTCTGCCTTTACCTGAGGCGGGGGCAACCGAGACGGTTTTCCCAAAATATTCTTTACGTGCACCACAGGGACCTTATCCCCTTCTACAGTAGGTAAAAGCTCTCACTGAGTGGGACCAGCATAGGTCCAAGGCCTAAAACAGACTTATGGGCAGTGGCATGAGACACAGCACATGTTTCCAGCCATCTGGTGGCTGCTTCCACCATTTGCCCTAGCAGGTTCGTGGAAGGGAGATATAATCAATTTGCCAGGCCTCTCCATGCTTCTATTTCAGCCACTGGTCTCCATACCATGAAGGTTTTGACCGTTTAGCTTGCTTAATTTCAGCACATATTTCACACTCATGGATAACCTGTGAAATAGTATCCATAATCAAATCCACCCCTCCATCATGAGCCCGTCTATATGTTACATCTCTTCCTTGATGACCTGAAGCGTCATGGGCCCACCGAGCTAAAAACTATTCATCCTTATGTTGCTAGTCCAAGTCTACTTGGGACACTTCCATCTTAGCAGCCTGATCCACCTGCTGGTTGTTTTGTTGTTCCTCAATGGCCCAACTCTTGAGTATATGGGCATCTATGTGATGTACCTTCACAGACAGTTTTTCTAATCGGGCAGCAATATCTTGCCACAAGTCAGCAGCCCGGAGGGTTTTACCTCTGCGCTGCCAGTTGCTCTTCTTCCACTGCTTTAACCAGCCCCATGAGGTGTGTGCCACCATCTATGAGTCAATATAGAGAGAACGCACCAGCCACTTTTCTTGCTCAGCAATAGCTAAAGCTGACTTGACTCACCCACTCCCTCAGCTACTTCTGCAACTCATCGAGTAGGACTCCACACAGCAGCTTTCCACCTTAGCTGGTTTCCTTCAATAGAACAAGATCCATTAGTGAACAGCGCGTATCACCTCTCATTTGCAGATAATTGATTATATGGTGGGGCCTCCTCAGCACGCACCACCCTCTCCTCTGGGGATCCTCCAAAATCCGTGCCTTGCAGCCGATCCATGATCACCTCCAAAAGAACTGAATGATTAGGGTTCCCTATTCGAGCTTGCTGAGTAATTAGTGCTACCCATTTACTTGATGTCACACCAGTTGCATGATGTGCAGAAGGAGACTTCCCTTTAAACACCCAGTTCAACACTGGCAACCGGTGCACCAGGAGGAGCTGTGCTTCAGTACCAGTTACGTCCGAAGCAGCTCAAACTCCTTCATATGCTGCCAGTATCTCTTTCTCAGTAGTGGTACAGCGAGCCTCTGACCCTCTCTATGCTGTGCTCCAAAACCCCTAGGGGTTGGCCTCGACTCTCTGCAGGTGCCCTTTGCCAGAGATTCCAGGTAGGCCATTCTCCCCTGCTGCGTTGTAGAGCACATTTTTTACATCTTGTCCTGTCCAAACTAGCCCAAGGACTACTGCATGAACAATTTCCCGTTTAATTTGTTCAAAGGCTGCTCAGGGCCCCATTTAAAATCATTCTTCTTCCTAGTCACTTCATAGAGAGGGCTCACAAACTGACTGTAACTGGGAATATGCATTCTGCAGAAACCCACAACGCCTAAGAAGGCTTGTGTTTCCTTTTTATCAGTAGGAAGCTGTGCACTCCCAGCTCAACGCTCGACAGTAAATGTCGGCACTGCGAGTGCGACAGCTTCGGGAGAAAGGGAAGGCCTTGGGGGTCTGGCACCGGGGCAAGAAGCTCTCGGGATGGCAGCCATCAAGGAAGCTCTCGGGATGGCAGCCATCAAAGGAGAGAGAGAACTCAATCAGTCAATGATTTTTTTAGGTTTGGTTTGGTTTGGTTTGTTCTGGCTAGGTCTGTTTCATTTGGCAAAGTATTCCCCCCACCAAGTAAATTGTTATGCAATGTGTAGAAAGCCAGGATTTGTCTGCAAGAATTTTTTCCTCTGCCCTTCCCATAACCATTAACAGTACTCCAGAATGTTCTGGTTGCTCTTTACTTCTTCCTGACGTATTCAAAGTCCAGCCTCTAATCACCTGCACCAGTTTTTCCTGTTGACAATGTTTTAAGTTCTCAGGTAGGAGAATATTTCCAAAATAAAAGCAGAAACAGTTTGCCTGTAGATAATAGGCTGACATGCTAAACATGTTGTTGCTTCACATCACTGTTGAGCAGGTGACACTGAGAAATAGCTCTTTTGCTGTGACATCATCACATTTGTGGAAGACAAGCAAAAGTGTTTAATTTCTGTTGCAGGATTAATGACCGTATGATTAATGACACAGAACTGAGATATTGGGGTGAAGGGATCCAGGCAGCAGGCTAAGAACATGGGGGAAGGTGGGATGAGTGCAGATAACTAACTGAAGAGGTTTTCTTTATTCCTCCTGTCACTGTGTCTGTCACCTCCGTGCTTAGATTCCAGAAGCCTGACCAAGGCAGCTAGCTAGGCATTGACCATAGAGACTCTGACAGACCCTGGGTGCAAACAGTACAGCTTTATTGGTTTTCATGGCACGCTGGAAAAACACCTGGAGAGGATGCAGTGGATGCTCTTGCATCTGTTTCTGGTAGGAGGAGTTGGGGGAGAGTGAAGAGTGTGTCACGCTGGAATTCCAAATATTTGCTGAGACACTTTTTAAGCTGGAAGACAGAAAACATTCAAATGTGGAAGAATTGTTTTTTTTTTAATAGTGCTGTGGTGATCTTGTATACTTTAGAGAGGTGGAGTCTATCCACCAAGACTGTCCTAGGTGGATGCTTGTAATAGCTTATTAGCATCAGAAAGCCTCATGCAACCTTTAGAACTACATGAGGAAACCTCTACCTTCTTGCTTTAGATTTTCATTATGTAGGGCCCAGAGCACATCCACCTTCCAGGAGTTTAGTTGGCTAAGTGAAGTTTAGCTGTCTGAGCCCAAGGTCACTTCCTTCACTAGTAAGAACTGTTGTAGAGGAGGCCAGAGGTGAGGGCCTGCCCCTCCTCTCCCTTGGGAGCTGCTCTTACGCTGAGGTTCTACTGCTGTGCCACATCACAGCTTTATAAGCAGATGTGTCAGGCAAAGTCCTTACCTTGACCCAGACCCACTGACTTGGTTGCATGGCTTGACATCAGACTGCATTGCCTCTGGTCTCTCTGGTCCTGATCCTGGCCTGGACTTGCCAGCTCTTCATCCTGGCTCCTTGTTGGTAAGCTGTCTGCTCATGGGAGCCATAATAAGGCTCCTGGCTACAAGCTCACCTCCCTTGTGTGGCAGTTGCCTCCCTCATTGCTTCCTGATGCGCTATGCACTTGGGACATGTTGAGGGTATGGCAAGTCTGTGTTTGCAAAATAGGTGCAATGAGTGAATGAAAACAGTGAAAGGCAGGAAAATTTGTGAGTAGATGGAGAAAACACAGGTTCTCTGACTCTCAGATGACTTATGTTAGACATCGGGCTTTACACAATAAAACCTCCAGTGGCAAAACAGTGACTGTTCCACAAAACTAGATTTCAGTAGCTGTTTGTTCTGCAATATGAAAAAAAAGGAATTGACTCTACATTTTTTCTTGTTTAAAAATAAAAAAGCTGCTTTTTTTAGTTGATCAGCTAACTACTAAGTTATTGCAGATGCTGTTGGAACTATTGCACTGCTGTTCACTCATTCTCCAAGTGAATGCCTCACTCCTTAATGGGCAAAGGTGGACTCCAGTATAGATCAGACATTTTACTTCAGATATCAAAATTCTTTTTTCACAGATTTAGGGCAAGGTTTATGCATTACCACAAGAGGTTTCAGTTTCAAAGAACTTGAGGTTTTCAATGAGAAACTGCCTAGTCAAAATATTTCTTAAAACAATAAGAGAACTCAATTGCAATAAAAGCAATGGTAAGGTAGAAGTCTCAAAAAGCTTCAGTTATGATGGAGAGACCTGCCCCCCTTTTCAGCTTTTATTCCATCACGTTTGCTAAACAGCTAAACCTCAGGGGCTTTCCTAGAATAAATGTCATCCTACTGTGAAGCTTCTCTCTGATCAGAGCCACCAATTCCACAATGTCTCCAAAGCACGTGTTCTGCTGCTTAGCGTTTGTGGCTGGGTACTGGAAGAGGCGACTTCTTCCATCACCGTAATGGGTAGATTTACATTTTTCAGTGGGGGATACTAACCTATGAAAGACTTAGGATGGCCGACCGCATTTGCCCCTTCTTCAGAACAACTCCTCTGTAGTAGTGGATTGCCTATGGAGTATTTTCCTGCTTCTTCCCAGGCTCGGAGGAATAAGTAATGTCTGCCTCAGCTACTGAGCTTGCAGGAGGGATCACGTTTGTTTTATGGTGCAGTTTCATTCTGTTGTGAGGTTTTGTTCTGTGAGTCATCATCGAAGTCATTAAGCAGGCGTCAAACTGTGTGTCCGATACACTGGTAAAGGAGAAGCAGATGACCTATCCTCACTCTAAGTAGAGAGGATATTGGCTGCTGCTGTTCTTGTGTTTTTTTCTACCTGGGTCTGACTGAATACCTCTTGCAGCAATTGTTCCTCCCTGTGAGTTTCTAGGTGGGCATGAAGTATCGGTCATTAGCACTTGTTTTTAGGTTAATAGTTGTTTTGTATTGTCACCTTTTCAGTGATACTTTATGCAGAGCTGACTGAGACATCTACAAAGGAGTGTTTTGTCCCGTTTCTATAGGAAGAAAAAAAGGAATTCTGGGAGGAAATACATTTTTAGCTCCATGCCTGTGTCATCTGTTCTAGTGTGCCTCACTGCTCTAAAGCAGAAAAGTTGTGGCTTAAGTGGCTCTTCTGACATGTGAAGAACTACAAATGCTTTAGCAGCAGTACTGATACACAATGAATGTCAAGCTGATTGTGTACAAGACTTTTCACTGCATGCTTTCTGGATGCATCTGTGCTTTGGTTCACTTCTATTTAGATTAACAATGACCAGCACCACCACTATGCACATACATGCAAGACCTAGTGTTAGCTCTGAAAATCAGAGCTTAACAGCACCTCAAGATGGAGAATCAAAATCAGGAGTCATTTGGGGATCAACTACAGTATAGATACAGGAATATCCACTCAGACTACATATTCTTATCAGAAAACAGGAGAGACGTATAGTGGGACATCTTACCTGAGTTGAACCTTTTAGATGGACCACTTCAGAGATCTCTACAACCTGCTCCACTGTGGCCCCTAAGAAATAGCTGCTGTCTTCAGTAATGTGTGCACCATTCAGTTCCTTAGAAAAAGACAAAAATCAAACCATTTTCTGGATCTTGTCTGGTATCCATGTAACTTTCCACTTTCCCCCCATCATTATTTTCTGAATCCAATTTGTTATTAAAACAAACACTGCCTTAATGATTCTGCTTTCGAAGAGTAGCGAGCATTTCCTATTCCCCAAAGAGAACACGACAGGCTGAGAAACCAGGTGGAGCTGGAGGATAAAATATGTATACTGTGGAACAAGAATCTGGCATCCTTCTCTCTCCTACTAGCATCTTGCTGGGTTTAGTTGTGCTAATAACATGGTTTAATCAGCAAGAATGTAGCATTTCTGTTTTGCGTGGCAGTACAGAGAAGAAAAAAACAAAGTGGTTTTCTGTTGATTTATGTATATTTTACAGTATTGCTGTGGTAATCCCAGGTGTCTTGGATTCTGAGAGGTAAGTCAGTCATCAGAGAGACTGAATACTTTTTAGTTTACTTCCTTTTTTTTTCCAGTTCACAGCTGAAAAAACTCTGCTTAAATGCTGTAGCTTCAACCAGGAAATCAGCTAAAGCTAAGCGTATACTGAAGTGCAATAGAAATGCCTTCCTGAATAGCTGCCTTTATTTTCCTAGGACAAAGCTGAATAGCTGTATGAGATATGGGGTTCTGAAGACACTGTACCGGACTCTCCGCTCACTTTATTTTAGTTCAACAGATTCTGAAGAAATTTTCTGATGTATAAGAAAGTTACAGATGTATAAGAAAGAAGAAACCAGCTGACTGAAACCAAGGCCCCATAGCTAGCTTTACTTCCAATAGCTTTTTTTTTTTTATAGTGGTCTTACTAAGGATGTAAAATAAATGCACAACTACCTAGGGACAAAGGATTTTCAAGTTGTTAGAGCAAGGAAGATGGAGATGGCAAACCTGGATTCTATTTGCAGTTCTGGCCTTGCCAAGTTTTTAATGATTAATTGCAGACTTTATTAATTAGTAATATAGGACTGTAAGCAGCTCAGATTTTTGCATCTTTAGCCTTTCAACTGTAGTTTTCTATGTGCCAACCCTTTTGCAAAAGCTTGAAGAGCGTATTGCTATAGGTAGGTACCGAGAAATGCAGCAGGTAGCAGTATGTTTACACATGTCTAGCCTAGGAATGCTTCCAAGGCAGATGTGTAGAAGCTAGTTGTTTAAACTCACATGATTTTGCTCTGAAAATGCATTTCTAAATACCATGCTATTTGCCATGTTGCTTTGTAACAGCAGGCACAGCAACTTTTCCACCCTAATGCTTTATCTCCACCTAGAACCTGTGCATATGGTACAGGACAAGGAAAAGAAGGTCACAAGATCCTGGGCAGAGAAGAACACACATTTCCACTGGATGCAGATGATGTCCTTTTCATGTATGGCTCAGCTCAGAGGACTCCATCTGTCATTTTGGAAATTGCATTGAATCGCTCTAAGGCCAACGTGCTTCTTGAGGTGGAGAGTGCCGATTGCTAGCAGTTCATCTGGAGAATACTGCTGTGAAGCTTCACTCTGAGTGGGTGCTTTAAAGGTTCCCTGTGTGAATTCTCAAGGAAGGTTGTACTGAACCACCACTCACATGCTGGAGATTTGGGGCCCAAATCAGGCTCACTGTCCAGTAAGCCAAAGGACTGAGAAAGAACATCAGTGTCAGCTGCCTTCCCCTCTGCCAGTGTTATGGTTCTGGGCAAGTAATAGCTGAACCTACTTACTTGAGCTACCTGAAGACAAGGTGTAGAGTCAGCAGTTCAGGTGTGTGCTGATGAATAAGCCTTGGACCAGGCTTCTACATACTGGCTTGGTCATCCATCTCTTGCACCGCACTATCCTCTTTTATGCTCTGAGCATGCAGGCCAGCTGCCTGGGTGAACCAAGGGTACCGACAGCATTATGGCAGTGCCCATCCACCACATATGGCACAGTTGTAGCTGTTTGAGCCAGTCCTCCCTCAGCCCGTTCGTAAACTGTAGGTTAGTTTTCCTTGGTCACTAGGTGGCAGAATTTGCGTTATTAAACCATGGAGGATTTTTTTTCAATGCTTATAAACTACTTGAGCTCTGTCCCTGTTAATAAATTGCTAAGTCCTGATAGACAGAGCTGAGTGAAAGGAACAAGCAGGACTGCCTCTCAAGGATATGATCTGTCCTGCAGCTGATGGATTACTTGCATTCTGCTGGGTTCAAGACATGGGCAAATTTGACAGCTTCTCCTGTTAATACCAGGACAGCAAGCACAGCTTTGATGTGCTCTGGTGTGAACAGAGGCTCAACCCTGATTCCAGGGTACTTTTCTATTTGTTGGACAATATTTGCACTTTTCGTCAACAGGAATCTGTTTCTGAGACACATCTTGTAGTGCTTTTGGCTAACACTAGTGGAAATCTAAGCTCACACTACATCACAAGGGATCACAGGGGATGTATTTAGCTAAGCTAAAGCACTTGGAAAGTTCAAGTTTGGAGAGCTTTTTTACTTTAACCTCTTTTTGCCAAAGTGTTTAAGGTTGGTTTGAATCTTTAGGCCACACAATACAGGGAGAATTTAATTCCAAGTACCTTTCTGATAAATGGACAATGTCCAGAAAAAATGTATAACAGGAATGTGATTTTACAGAGAGATTTTAAACTTAGAAATCTAGATACATTGCAGAAAAGGTAAACATAATGATGCATGAAGCAGCTCCAGATCAAATCAGCTTCTAGTTTGAAAAATTAATTTTGAAGTTGCTCTGTCTTCTGTGTTTGGCTATATCAAGGGTTGGTCAAAAGGAGCAGCAAATGGGGAGAACAAGATCTCCCAGTTTGGAATAAGATGGCTGTTTCCTGTCCTGGTAGATCTGGAAATAAGATGGCTGAAGGACAGGGTAAAGAACTGTTCTGCTCTAGGTCTATCATGCAGCATAAAGAAAAAAACACTCTTCCCACCTTCCTTAATCTGTAATTGGCATATTTTGCTGTCCTATACACTTTGGAGAGAGACTCTTTCATAATTCTCCCAATAGAATGGGGGAGGAAGGAGTACAGCTTGCATATTCACTTAAGTTTCTGACTGTCCACAAGGAAACACAGTGTTTCTGTATATGGATCAATGAAGGAATGTCTGTGTCCCCTTGTGTTTCACTCCAAATAAGCAGCCGTCAAGCTTGTAGCAGCATTTGAGGAGAACTTGCTAATATGTGAATTCCTTTCAAGTATTCACAGAGGTTGAGTGAAATTTCAAGATTTTGAAGCAAAATCTTTGGACCTTCAGAGGAATTCAACTGCAATAAAAAGTTACAATATTAACTAGATCCAGTTTTGCATTTCACAGGCTTCATAATCTTCTGAACCATATTCCCAGATCTCGATGTCTTCAGACTTGAAATCCGATTCCAGCTCTGTGCCTTGAGCCCACTGAGAATTATTCTGCATGCACAATTCAATGCTTTTAACCTTCTTCAGCTGTATTCCCCCTGGCTAGGAGTATTGAAGGCTCTGAAGGAAATTGGTTTGCTGTGGTGAATCAAGTAATTTCATATTTTCTTCCTGCTTCCCTTGGGTCTTTGTACTCAAATGTGTTACCATTCTTCTCTAGTGAGTTTTTTCTCATTTATCTTAGCAAAAAAGAAAGGGGGTTTATTATATGAAAGTGGCATCTTTGACATATATTGAGAAAAGTCAGAAGAAAAGCTCAGCGTTGTTCCTCCCTCAAATTCAACACACGCATAGCAAAAGATGAAATCTAAACTCTAATCACATCAGACATCAGTTCTGCTTGCCTTCCACAGCCAGGAACCTGGGGCTTGCATTGTGTCCCAATAGTAGACTTCTACATGTTCTGATCAAGGAGCCAAAGGCAAAGCTTCTGGGTTTGTATTCCTGACCATCACTGCTGGTTATTGGTGTTAGGGACCGAGGGAGTTGTAACTCACAGCGTCATAGTAGGTTTGCTTTCTTTCCATCAAAACAGGGAAGAATCGTCGTGCATCAAGTCATAGTGTGATTGTGCTTTTAGTTAGGAATCAGGAATAGCTTCTGAAACCCTATACATTTTAAATCAAAGTAAGGTTTATTTTTGACTCTGACATATATGGAAGCTGCTGAGGACAAGTTGTTTGGCTGAAATACTGGAGAATCCAATTGTTCCATTTCTGCTGTCTGTGGGAATAAGTGCCTTTTATAAGTATTGTTGCTTAACGTGAGAAAATATTTTAAAGTCTCATTTCACTATTCGAATGTTATGCTACTTTATTTTCAAGAGGATAGAAGGGTCCCTTATAATGCTGTGGTCAATGTATTTGTACAGTTTGTAAAAATATTACTTACCCTGATTCAGATTTTGCAGTCAGGTGGCCATCTTGCCATTTGCACATGCAAAGGCCTGATTTGCCACACAGCTGTAGTAGCTGCATATCTAGATTAGAGTGAAAGAGTGAGCTCACAGCCCTGGGATTCTGCCTTTTTTCAGTGTCCAGAAGTGACTTAGAAGTCAGACCTGTTCTGACTTCAAAGAAGACAGCAGCTATTTCTTTGTGCATAGCACAATTCTGCACTACAGTGAAGATGGAAACTATTTTTAGCATCCAGCATTTGGATGTCAGCAGAAATGTTGTTAACTACTGTATTAAAAATAGTTTTGCCAAGACCAAGTTTTCATAATCCAATATTTTGTATGTTCTTGCAAGGCAGGAGGTTTTCCAGTTTAGGGCATAGTGATAGAAGACTTGGTTTGTTTGATTGCTGCGTTTTTGAAGACAATAGGATGCTTCAGAGCTTCTGATGAGTTTTCAGAGATGGTCATTGCCAAAAGTCAATGCCCACAGGCTTCTGTTTTTTTTTTCCTCTCCACAGGTGGTGACTTGATCTAATATGTAATTAAACAACTTTAGGAGAAAGGCTTCACACTGTACCTTCTTGCAGGCCTGTCTGGCGTCTTAGTAGGACAACTCGATCTCAGATCTTGGTGGATGTAAGGATCTGGTCTAGCAAAGCACTTTACATAGGTATTTGATTTCAACCTTGTACTTTAATGCTTGACTGAATGATGATGAACTTTAAGCACATGTGTAATGTTAACTGTCTGCCTGATGCATTGCTGACCTGGTGCTACGAGGACCAGCTATGAGACCTGAGCTCTCTGATCAGGCTTCTGGGCCCAATGGCTGTTTTTGAGTTGGAACATCCTGTCAAACAGATAATCTCAGAATGCATGAGTAGAGTTGATACCACTTGGGACAAATGGAATTAGCACTGTAATATCAGTGAAAGAGACAACTCAAGGCTGCCTTCCCTAAGGAGGGAATTTGTCACTGGAACAACACTATTGCAGATATCCACTGAGCTCTTTGTCAGGACTGTCTCGCATGACATCCTTGTCTCTAAATTGGAGAGACGTGGATTTGATGGATGGACTGCTTGGTGGATAAGGAACTGGCTGGATGCTGCATTCGAAGGGTTGAGGTCAATGGCTTGCTGTCCAAGTGGAAACCAGTGGCAAGTGACATTCCTCAGGGGTCAGTACTGGGCCCAGTGCTGTTTGACATTTTTGTCAGCAACATGGACAGTGGGATTGAGTGCACCCTCAGCAAGTTTGCAAATGACACCAAGCTGTGTGGCACAGTTGACACACTGGAGGGAAGTGATGCCATCCTGAGGGATCTGGACAGGCTTGAGAGGTGGGCCCCTGCAAAACTCATGAAGTTCAACCAGGCCAAATGCAAGGTCTTGCATCTGGGTTGCAGCAATCCCAAGCAGAAATACAGGCTGGGCGGAGAATGGATTGAGAGCAGCCCTTAGGAGAAGAACTTGGGGGTGTTGGTGGATGAGAAGCTCCACATGAGCTGCCAATGTGCACTCGCAACCCAGAAAGCTAACCGTATCCTGGGCTGCATGAAAAGAAGCATGGCCAGCAGGTTGAGGGAGGTGATTCTACCCCTCTACTCTGCTCTGGTGAGACCCCACCTGGAGTACTGCATCCAGCTCTGGAGTTCTCATCACAAGAAGGACATGGACCTGTTGGACTGGGTCCAGAGGAGGGCCACAAAGATGATCAGAGGGCTGGAGCACCTCTCCTACAAAGAAAGGCTGAGAGAGTTGGGGTTGTTCAGCCTGGAGTAGAGAAGGCTCTGGGGACACCTTATAGCAGCCTTCCGGTACTTAAAGGGGGCCTACAAGAAAGCTAGAGAGGGGCTTTTTACAAGAGCATGTAGTGATAGGACAAGGGGGAATGGCTTCAGACTGAAAGAGGGTAGATTTAGATTTGGTATCAGGAAGAAAGTTTTTACTCTGAGGGTGGTGAGACACCGGAACAGGTTCCCCAGGGAAGTTGTAGATGCCTCCTCCCTAGAAGTGTTCAAGGCCAGGCTGGATGGGGCTTTGAGCAACCTGGTCTAATGGGAGGTGTCCCTGCCCATGCAGGGGGGTTGGAACTAGATGATCTTTACGTCCCTTCCAACCTAAACCATTCTATGATTCTATGATTCTATGACTCCTGCTTCCTGCTACTTGCCATTATTTTGTCTGAAAATAACGCTGTTTAACATGATAGGACTGGATGATGTGCAGTTCAGTAAGAGCAGTTTTACTGCATTGTGAGCATCCAGTTGCCGGGCATATTAGTGTAGCTGTCATGGACAGGACTGATGTCCGGTCAGCAAAATAACATTGCGTTTCCGCTCCTTCCTGTATTTTGCAATGCTTTTGCAAGTCAGCACAAAGAAACCCTTTGCATGTGTTTAGTTAAGTGTAGCAGTGCTGGACGGGCAAGGAGCTGGCATGCAGTTAGTGATGAAGAGAATCTTCTCCTCTCCAAGCAGTCTCTTTATCTGCAGTGGTGACATTGCTGAGCTACTGACCAAAGCATGTAAATAGATGACAGCATGCTAAAGAAAGGACACATGTCTACAAGTCATTATGTCAGAATAAAGCAGAACTGCATACCCCTGTATGAGTGCACCAATATGTGCAGGTGGGTCAAAAAGTGGTTATTTTAAACCACTGACTGGTCTGCCCTTTCACAAAGAGGGAATGCAGCATTTATGTCCTTTGTGCCCTATTGTATAAGAGCACGAGAAGAGGCATATTTGGTCAGACTCTAGGTCTCTTTCCCCAACGTAAGCCAAAACACAGTGTTTAGGGAGAAGTTTGAGAACAGAGAAAGGATGCAGTAACATCTTTAAATACTCCTCCTGATTCTACTGAGAAGACTTGATGTGGCCACTGCGATTTTTCTCCTACAGATCGTTAACACTAATGTGTTTTCAGTGTGGCCTGAGTTATTTCTGTGTGCTGGGTGGAGCCAGCTTGCAGCTTTTGCCTCATTCCAGCAGAGAGGAGAAAATGCAGAAGTTAGGCTACCTGTGCTTCAAGGAGAGCAAGGGGCCTGCTGCTGTGGCGATTCAAAAACCTCCCTAAATTGGGCTGTGGTCCCTGTGGGTATTGAGAAAGGACTTTCTGGAGTGAATACCTTTGTTCTGAGTGTAAAAGTACTTCTGGCCCTAACGGGAGAAAAAAAACTTAAAACAACAAGGTAGATGAATTAGAACCAACATTTTAAAAGTGTCATGATACTTGAATCGAGTTAGTTTTTGAATATTTGGCATTGGAAATACTCAATATTTATGAAGGCTTCTCATTATATGATAAATACCATAAAAACACCTACACAGAACATAATGGAGGAACAGTAACCTCTGTTATTAGATTGGGAGATCAGTTATACTGGGAGCTCTGTTATAAGATTGGGAGTTCAGACATGTGCTTCTCCTCTCTCCATTCCCAACTGTGTCTCTTCCTTGATTTTCACTGTTGACTCTCCAGTAAGGGAAATGTTTTTACATAATGCTTGGCACTGTGGGGCTCAAACAAGGTCTCCAGATGCAGCTGCAGCAGAAAGATACATATTTCAGCAGCACTGACTTTGAGATTTTTTTGCATACTTTAATCTCTTGTTTTCACTGGTTAAAGTTGACAGCTAAGGTTAAAGTCAGTGGGTCAAGTTTGACTTTGTTATTATTACACTGATTTCAAAATGTCATCAATTGATTTGACTCATTGAAGAGGTGACGCTGGGGAGTTAAGAGAGATCTTCACATTTAACTATTTTCCTAACAATGACATACATGGTATTTCAGTTCATGGGAAATGTTTTCTCCTTCTTTAAACTCTCCTTGAGAGCTTTGCACAATATTTTGTGCTGTTTGTTTAAGATGAAAAAGCATTGTTTCACATCATTATTATCATCATTTACTATTAAATAATCTGGTTTTATTTTCCTTGGTTTTGTAGCCACTTGTTCTTCTGTCCACATGTACCTGAACTCATTGGTACAGTGAGGACAAAGATCTTATTCGCTCACCTGCCTGTCACTGAAATGCTACTTGCATATTATTCACCTGAGATTAAATCTGTGTCATTGCAGAAGGATTTGCTCAGTACCAAACAATGTCTTTAGCTGTATAATTGTATCTCTAATCAAATCAAGGACTTCTCTAGCAGATGGTTTGACATACAGTCTATGCTGTTCGCTGGTAAACTAAGAAGCCAACAAAATACTAAGATGCAGAAGCTATTTTGCAATAGTCAATGGAGAGCTCCAGTGAGAGCAAAATAGCAGTGTCTCAGTTAGATTGTCGGGATGGCTGTTCTGTGACCCACTCTTTACTTTTTTGGAAGATGGTATTTTTATAGCTAGGCTATTCTAGCTAGCTGTCAGCATATTGTAACAGTGCAAAAGTGATCTGTAGCCCATAACAGTTGACTGATGAGGATTCAGTGGGCTCATTGTATACAATGAATACCTGGAAGTATTGTAAGAAAGCCCTTTAAATTGTGGATGTCTTCCACACTCATTAACATGTTTTCAATATGTTTACTGACCTTTTGCAAGGTGTTTTGCAGTCGCTGGATGAACAAGATCCCCAAAGTGCCAATAGAGCTTTTTTATTAGCGTGAGCATGAAAACAAATGAAGCAGAATCTTGAGTGCCAGATGACAGGGCAACAGTGCAGGACCTCGATAGACCAGTATGTGAGCTACACCCCTGTTGGCAGGCCCTGTTGGCAGGCCTTTGTAATCTGAACAGCACAAGTAACTACTCCTCCTGCTCTGAAGCGGTATGAAAGTTCGAAGAACATCAAAGCTATAGGGGGACCCAGTGCCAAGCATCATAATATTTATTTTCCTCTGTCTCGAATGAAGTCATGCATCAGTGCCACGACAATAATGCTAGACACATCCCCTGCCCTGCTTAAGATTCATGATTCAAAGTTCTTGATGAAGAGAAGAATGGAACAAAGATCTGAACGTGACAGCCTACTTTTAACTTTATTGTCTCTGGGTGTTTTGGCTTATTGTTCTTTCACTAGTCCACTTTGCTGGCATTTAGACCAAGACTGAATGTTCACTTTATTGAAACAGAAGCATATCCTGCTCGCTGCACAGTATCAAAACCAATGAGACAAGAAGGCCAGTAAAGCATTTATAACCTTGTACTGAAAAGTCTGACGGGCAGTTGGCAGTGGAGAGCTGAAGGAGAAAGTGAGTAGGAAGATATAAAGAGCTAGTCATAACACCACAAAGAACAAACTGCAAACCATTCCCAGGGAGATAGTGGAGAGACATTGCCCTTGTCTTGGGATTGCAGTGCTAAAATTAAAGTCAGGCTTGCTTTTGAGTGTGTAATTCTGGCTTTTCATCTGCAACAGACAGGTACAAAATTAATTACTTATGCCCCATGAAGTTAAGGGATGGAGTATGAGCAACAGCTAAATTTGACTGGCCAACATCAGATGAGCAGACTGTAGAAAACAGGAGTTGCTTCAGAGCTGCTGATCAGCTCTGTGGATTCAGACAGCAGGAAGAGAAGAAGTACCACAAAAAGAAAAAAATGATTTTATTATTATTATTATATTTTTTTTGCTTCGAGCCATTGACTACTTTGCTGTTTTTGGTCATAAACCTCTGCATAGATTAATGTGGCATAACACAGCTGAAGGCTTCCTGAGTCCTGCACAGTGCCTTCATGAAAGTGAAGAAATAAGGCACATGACTCTTTCGTAGACTTCACATTAGACAATGGGCATCTGGGAACAGAATGCAGCCACTAAGATTTGTACAAGAGATGGGTTGGAGAACATCCATCTAAGCATTTAATTTTTAAAATCATTTACCTCCAGTTGCTTTCCCAGTCTTTTGCAAAATGCTGTATGCCTGTCATTGACCAATTACTTGATGGAGATACTTACTGGCTGGATAGTTAGGAGAGCAGCATTTCTTTCAGATGGCTGAAGGAGACATGTCCATGACAGAGTTGTTTGTTACCATGTTTCTTTTTTTTACCTATTTCTACTTGTTTGTACCATAGTCTTTGGCTGTATGAAGATTTGTCATTATGAATTTAGTAGGAATATATATGAGGTGTACCCTTAATAATAATGAATTTCATTGCACTTTATGAAGCTCAGACATCTGGATTTGTCTGTAACTGCATCACACTGTAACCTCTTCTACAACCTGAAAATGCCAGTTATTACATATCATTTATGCTCGGTCTCGGTTGCAGACATAAAACTCTACTTTAGACCTAACATTGATGAGCCCTTGTAAGCTTCTGCTAGTGCCAAGTACGCCCGCTTGTCCACTGAGTCAACATGTTCTTGCAATCTCTTTTCCAGTTTTCAGAAGTACAATCTGGCCTTTAAAGTTGGCTGCTCTGAATCCTGCTTTCTCTGCACTGTTTGATGGTAGCAGTGTTCAGAAAGAAAGCTTTGGCTTTCCAGCTATAGACTCAAATGAAATACAGGCAAAACAGGTCATTTTCAGAAGGTAGCCCTGTCCGATGAATCAAGCAACATACATTTTTTTAGTGGCACTTCCCAGTTTATCATGGAAATACACATCTGCCTCTGAATGCCTCACAATTTGTCCAGTGTTGTTTGCCAGTCCCAGTTCGGGCAGTGTGAGTGCTCAGCTGAGTTGTGCATCCTTCCTCCCACATGCGTGTCTATGGCATTCTGCCAGGCCTACTTGTCAGTAGTCACTCATATGTTGCTGTGTGCATAGTATCTGTCAGTGTTTTTGTCTCATACCACCACATTAGAGATGGCTGTGAACTTGTTTTTTTCATGTCTTTGAGATTTCATTAAATATTTGTCTGGAGCAAATAATTAAAGCAAATTATTAAAAACAACATACATTAGCTCAAGGAGAGAGCAAAGGAGACTTTTTTGAGACCCTATTTGGAAAAAAAAAAAAAAAGCATCATAGACCTACTCTCATTTGTATTTTTAAGGATTAGCAGATTTCTGAGTCTGGGAAGGTTCTTGTCCTGGTTTGGGTGACACAGGACTAATTTCTCTTCTAATGCTTGGGAAGACTGTACTTTTAGAAGCCTCTAGTGTCTGAATTTGTGAAAATATTTACTTTGTAGCCAGCTATGGTGTGTGGGTTTCAAGGTCTCAGTGATTTTGAGCTTGCCAGGTGTGGGCATGAGGAGGAGCAAGAACTGAGCACTTGACCCAAGCTGGCCAACAGGATTATTTCATACCGTGAACGTCACTTTCAGTATAAATTAGAAAGTTTGCTGCAAAGTTCTCTCTCTCCCTTGATGGCTGCCATCCCCAGAACTTCTTGCCCCAGTGCCGGACCCCCGAGGCCTTCCCTTCCTCCGAAGCTGTCACGCTCACAGCATCTGACATTTACTGTCCACTGCTGGGAGTGCACAGCTTCCTACCGATAGAATTGGCTGAGTATAATCTTTACATATTCTGTATTGGTATTGGGATCAATATTGGTTCTTTAGTGCTGTTAATGTTAATTATCTAATCTTCCTCTATTAAATCTGTTTATATTTTAATGCCCAGGTTTCCTTGGTTTTTCCCGATTCCCCCTCCCAAGTGGGGATGGGCTATTGGGTGATAGAATGATTGTCTAAATGACAATAAATTGTTATGTGTTTCTCAAACCATAACAGTTCTGTAAAATAAATTCTTAGACTACAGTGAGCAATGCCACTGAAAGCCAGCAGGATATTTCTACTGGGGCTTTTATCCACCAGACAAGATTTGCCTGACAAGGTTCATATTATTCGTACGCATAACACTGGCTGGCAGGTGCAGTGACAATTCATAGGTCTATCAGTTCTTGCTTTGAGCAAATATAAACAGGTGCAGTTAAAGGCCCAAAGCCCAGGGACTTGAAGCTGGAGAACATCTTACTCTCTGAAGCTGCAAGCTAAGTAACAAACCACAATGAGTGGAAATGTCATGAACCCAAGTCACCCAAAGAATGATCAATGTCCAGCCGCAGAGAGATGTTACTAAAGTAACAACTATTCAATCTACTTTTTGTCATGTAATTAAATATCACAGTGGGGAACTGTAAATCTCATTTATCCTTCTCCTTGTACCCAGGACACTGTTATAATGACAACTTTATTAGGTAAGAGAATTTCACAGAAGACAGTTTCACAGAACATGTGCATCTGTGAAGTTGAATGTAGGGTTACATCTCTGTACAGGCAACAACCATACTGTGTTACTTGAAAGTTAGGCTACAATTCACTGGTATGATTGTTGTGGTTTAGCCCCAGCAGGCAACAAAGAACCACCACTTGCTTACTCCACCGACCCCCCTGCCCAGAAGCAGGATAGGGATAGAATTGGAAGAAAAAGGCAAAACCCCTGGGTTAAGGTAAAAGCAGTTTAACAGAACAGTGAAAGAAAGAGGAAAATAACAACAATACTACTGATAGAGGAATGCACAAAACATGTTGATTGTACCACCACTCACCTATCGGACCCAGGAAGCCCCCAGCCAGCCCCTGGCCAGGACCCCAGCTATGTACTGGGCATGGCATCACACCTGTGTCCCCTGCCAGCTCCTTGGGAAAATTAACCCTATCCCTGCCAGAACCAGGTCAGATTTTTTTTTCTTATTATTGTGCTGGTTGTTTTTCTAGTCATTGTCCTGTTTGTCTAGCCTTTGCCCTTGATTATATAGGGCAAATCCAGACAAGCTTCATGGCAAAAAAGTAAGCAGCTTTGGGCTTCAGTCTCTGTGTTTTGATTGGTAGCAGTGATTGTGATTTTCCTGTCTTTGCCCATTTCACATTCCACATTCCAGCCATTCTTCCAGTTTAGATGCAGGGTAAAGTGACACCAATAAGAATGTTATGTGTGATAAGTGCGGAATGACTTATGAGATCTGTGTTGGCCATTAGAGAGGAAGATTACTTATTAGTCTGTGTCACTGAGTCTAAGTTGTATGACCTTCTGCTCTGATACTGTGAGTGCGGTTTGAGAGTGGAGGGACCGATACCAGCTTCCCAGAAACATACAAGGAAATGAGAAACAGGATCAGCTAAAGCACGAAAGTGCTGTGGGTGATATTAAAGCTTCAAAATGCCTGTGTTCCAAGAAAATTCTCAATTTCCAGAACACATGCTTAACTCCCAAGGAGTGGCAGGGACATATATAGAATCATAGAATGGTTAAGGTTGGAAAGGACCTTGAAGATCATTGAGTTCCAACCTCCCTGACATATAAAGGGACACCTCCCACTGGACCAGGTTGCCCAAGGCCACATCCAGCCTGGCCTTGAACACCTCCAGGGATGGGGCCTCAACAACCTCTGTGGGCAACCTGTTCCAGTGCTTTACCACCCTCATAATGAAAAATTTCTTCCTAATGTTTAATCTAAACCTGCCCTCTTCCAGTTTGAAGCCATTCCCCCTCATCCTATCACTACATGACCTAGTATAAAGTCCTTCCCCAGCTCTCCTCTAGCTAGGCCCCCTTTAGGTACTGGAAGGCCACAATAAGATCTTCCTGGAGCCATCTCTTCTCCAGGATGAACAGCCCCAACTCTTTCAGCCTCTCCTTATAGGAGAGGTGCTCCAGCCCTCAGATCATCCTCATGGCTCTCCTCTGGACACACTCCAGGAGGTCCATGTCCTTCTTATGCTGAGGAATCAAGAGCTGGATGCGGTACTCCAGGTGGGGTCTAGGTTGGGTCTCACGAGAGTGGAGTAGAGGGGCAGAATCACCTCCCTTGTCCTGCTGGCTACACTTCTTTTGATGTAGCCCAGGATACGGTTGGCCTTCTGGGCTGCGATTGCACATTGGTGGCTCATGTTGAGCTTCTCATCAGTCAGCACACCCAGGTCCTTCTTAGGGCTGCTCTCCAGCCATTCCCCGCTGAGCCTGTGTTTGTGCTTGGGATTGCCCTGACCCAGATGTAGGACCTTGCACTTGGCCTTGTTGAACTTCATGAGGTTGGCTTGGGCCCACCTCT
>NW_009648902.1:442742-454550 GCF_000708025.1 Charadrius vociferus
GGCTCTCAGTTGGCTCTTTATCCATCCCTAGGCTGAGCTCCATGCATTCCAGCTGCTTGTTAACATATAAGGCAACACTGCCTCCTCGTTTCCCTTGCCTGTCTCTCCTGAAGAGCCTGTAGCCTTCCATGGCAACACTCCAGTTGTAGGAGCCATCCCACTGTGTTTCTATGATGCCGATGAGATCATAGCCTTGGAGGCGTGCACACATCTCTAGCTCCTCCTGTTTGTTCCCCATGCTACGTGTATTTGCATAAAGGCACTTCAGCCATGTCTTCGTTGACGCCAGCTTGGCTGGAGCAGTTGTAATTACTTTGCGCTGCTCTCCAGGCGGCTTTCCTTTGCCGTGTATTAACAGTGCCTCCCCATTGGCTCCTGTTGGTCCAGGAGCTCCTGGCACATCTACGTAAGACTGAGCATGCTGCAGCGTAGCCAGCACATTTTGGAGCAAATGGCTGCAGGCCCTCACCGGCACCCCGTTCCTCTTTCCTTGGTACAACATCCCTCGACTGGTCACAGGCAAACCTGATAATACCCCCTTCCCCCATCGACTCTAGTTTAAAGCCCAATTAATGAGCCCTGCTAATTTTTGGGCAAAAACACTTCTCCAGCTTTGAGTCAGCCAACCCCCATCTGCTGCCAGCAGGCCTGATGCTGCATAGGCCATTCCATTGTTGAAAAACCCAAAATTGTGGTGGTGACACCAGCCATGGAGCCATGTATTAACAGACTGAGCTCGTCTGTTTCTTTCAATGTCATTGCCTGCAACGGGAAGTAGGGATGAAAAAATATATTGAATATATTTCAATATATTGAAATATGAGAAATGCTGATGTGCTGAGTTAAGACAAAGAGGAAGATGCCTTTTAGACTTGCCAGACAGAACATTTTGTCAGCCATTTCTCAAGGAACTTCTGGTCTTGGCTGAGTGAAAGCCATTGGGAAGCGCCATTTTTTGCTTTTGCAGGTGGGGTCCTCTAGCCTCTAAAATAAAGTTCACAGGCAGAATAGTGTTCTCTCTCTGTATGCTCTGCAGAGCTGTTTCTACTGATTTCAATCACCTACAATGTTGCTTCACCTTTGAATCAAGACTGTTTGGTTTGCTACAGCTGAGGTCAGAAGCTGACAGTGGTCTGGGGAAAATAAAAATTCATTGAGAGTAAGCTGAGGGACACCTGTGAAGATGTGCAGAACATGGAGGGTGCTGAGAATAAACAATCCAGACCCCAAATTTACCTGAATGGAACAAGAGAGTACATTCTGTTGTAAAGTACTACCAAACTCTCAATCTGCAGCTCATAACCCTGCTTCATGCTGAGGTTTCAGAAATCAGAGAGTAAATTCCAAGTTTACTCTACTTCGTGGATGCATAAGCATTTTGAAGCATAAGATGAAGTCATTCATTTCTGATAAGGTATGTTACATTACCCATTTAAGTGAAATGACAACTGAATACACTGAAGTCACTGTTATGGGAAATAGGGTTCATGTGAATATGTGTAGTAATCTTAGAACTGCTTGCCATTTACAACAAGAATTGGGAGCATGGTGCTTTGCTATCCCTAGGGTATCCCTTCAAGTTCCCATTCATGCAGTTTTATCCTAGTTCATCTAAAGCTCCAGGGAACTCTTTAAGAACTAGGCCTCAGTCAGACACCAGTTGTTTTTTTTTAAAAAGAGGGTAATTTTTCCTGCCTGTACTTGAATTTTTGGTCTTTATAGGATCTCATTAGGCTTCATACTTTAATAGGAGGAACTTCAGTGAAGTGTACATGTTCAGCTTTGTATGTAACTATCTGCTAACTATAGCAACAATGAGGTTATTTTTGAATGAGAATCCTAGAGATTTAGCACTTACATCACTGGTGTTTTTTTTTCTTTCCACTGAAGAGTTTATCTTGCATATACCTGTTTTCTATGTCATTGTCAGTTTCTGTCTTAAAATTCACATGTTGCTCGATGCTTCCAGGAACAGCATGCATGTATATCAGTGGCAAATCTTTCACCTGTAGAAATTGTCTTGATTCCTTTAATCCCTATTCAGCAAGGCATTTATGCATGTGCTTTCCTTTAGGCACATAAGTAATCTTTTTTACTTCAGCTGGATTATTCATGTACTTGAAACCAGATTTCAAGCTTGCTCAAACTCTAGTTTTCTGAATAGGAACCTCAGAATATAAAACAGTGCAACACAGTTTGCTAAATATATCCCAGATGAGTTAGAGGGGAGGTATGAGGTTCTAGAGCCATAAGATCTAGATTTAGGACTAGTCTGTACTCTTATTCAAGCCCTATTTTTTTCATTATTTCCACAGCTTGCTTCTTTTATTAAATCTCTTCCTCTTCTTAGACACTACTATGGTATCGGAGTGTTTCACAATTTTGTAGAGTGTGGTCATAACAAGATTTCTTTCTCCTTAAGCCTGAGGACATGAGGGTCCGCAGAAGCTCTTTGTTTCTGTGCACGTGCACATGTGTCGGTGCATGTGTTTAGAGGAGTGGCATGTTGTGTGGACATCTTGATCCCTCAGAGAATGTTCCAGGTAGCTGGAGCAGCCTCCTGGAGCGTACTGCCGCTGCTCTGCCTGTTCACCGTGCTGACCGTTACATTGTCCTACATGTAGCAGAAGCCTTCCTCAGTCAGAGAGAGGCCATCTCTCTGATAATATGAAGATCAAAACTCATCTTATTTTGCCCTGCAGCCAGGGAAAGGAGAAAAGCCCAGAGCCGCTCTGTTCTTAGCCATCTGTGTTGCATGAGCAGATGGCCTGCTTTGTAGTAAACCAGCTGTGACTGTTTTAAGGGGCAGCTGTTCCATACTTAGGCATAATAGTTGATGCTATTTAGCAGTCAAAAGTGCTGGGTCAATGTAGCTTGGCCTGGCTCTGACTGCATGGGTGTTGCTTCTTACTCATCATCAGGAAATGGCCATTTGAATAAGGGAACGAGAAAACCAGTACAACTGTCAGCCTTTCAACAAAAGGGCAGAGCACCTCACAGGAGTACCTGGCAATAGTTGGAAGGGGTAGGATTCAGCTACTTCCATACCAGCTTTACTGTGTGACTTTTGCAAATCATTTGCTTCTTGATATTTGAAAGATAAACTGAGCACAGTCTCAGGCCACTGCTTCACTGGAGCAGCCACTCTGCATGGTGCTTGGATAATACAGACCATATAGCCCCCTAGGAAGTAGATGGTGAATGTTGAATTATTCAAAGTGCTTCCCTATGCAAGCTGCCTTAGTCTTCCCCAACATAAGCTATCTGCTCTTTCAAGTCAGCTGAACTTTGAGAGTTCCAAGTGGTAGATTTGTTTGCACAGGATGCAGCACTGATGCAAGGAGGCTTTTGTCAGTGTATTAACTTAACCAACACTTTCATGATCTAGGAACATGGTTTAGTAGTGGTTTTGGCAGTGTTAGTTGATGGTTGGACTTGATGATCTTAAAGATCCCTTCCAACCTAAATGATTCTATGATGCTGTAATATGCTACCATAACTTCATGTACTCTATGTCATCAACAGGATGAGGTGAGTTTGCAGAATTAGATCCTCAGTGGGGGAAGTGCCCTCATTCTTCACAAAATGTCTGCAATGGTATTCTGAACTGCTTGTTTGTTGGCTAGGTTTTTTTTATAGGTGTTTTAAAAGGACTCAGTATTTCTAGCAGCTACTGTTGGTAAGAATTTGCTGAGTGAGTTACTTGTTCTGAAAGAAAGACAGCTGCTAGAATATGTAGATAGCTGCTGGTTAATCTTTGATAATGTGATGTCTTCTGTGAGGGATTAAGTGAGGAATTTCCTCCAGGTCTATACAGCCTGCACTACACAGCCAGTCTCCACACTACAGGGTTGTGAAAGACACATCCATACCTGGTCAGTGGGTTATACTAGGGAAATTTGCGGCTTTAGCTTAGCTGAGTAGCAGCTAAGTTGATTTACACAGCTATCCTCAGCAGAACTACTAGCCTGGTAAATCAACAGTCCCAGTCTTGTCTGTTTAATGTCTACTGTGTAGGTTTGGCTCCATGTAAAGGACTGTTAGCATCAGAGCACAGGATGCACTATAAACTAGTTCCGTAGCATGCCCCAGGTCTTTTGTTTGTATCAAATGTCTTCCAAAATTAAAAACCTCACTGGGAATTCAGGTGAAGCGACTGTGTGCTTACAGCTTTGGAGATCTGCTTTCTGACCCCAATATGGTTCATCTTTGTGTAGTCCAGAAAAAGTGATAGAAACTACTTCAGATGAGCCATGGCGCAAAACAATGTTAGTGGCTATTCCTAATTATTCCCAGTGTTTGTAATGCAGCCATTCCCCCAGATCTAAATAACTGTTCTGTGTGATTGGCATTGTAAAGGCTACTAATAAAAAATGATTGCCATCTCAAAGATCCTGCAGCGGGCAGGCAAGAATTATTACTTCCCATTGCAAAGGCATAGAGAGATTCGGTGACTTCCCAAGATAACAGAGGAAACTGGTGTCAGAGTATGGGACTCAAAGCTTTCAACATGTGGGAACGCCCAAACCCTAGTCAGACCCTGAATATAAAAAGTCTGCTCCCAGCCCCTGAGGCTCAGCTTCTGATACTTACAGCAAGGACTGCAATAAGTAGGGCGGCTGGGATAGCATTTGTCTCTCTTGGTCCAGTGCTGTGACCTGACATTGTTGTGCCTCTTGGAACCATAGACATTAAAATTCATCACCTTCAGAAAACAGAAAATTAATGTGAAAAGAAAGAGGTTGCTTAATTTGTGTGTGTATTCATTGTAGTGACCGTAGAAACAGATACTGCAAGATAAGGTGGAAATATGTAGGTCATTCAAAATGTATTCTTCCCGGGTATAGAGGAGCTTGGTTTTCTTTTTTCCTGCAGTTAGAAGATAGGGTAAAGACTGACATGGAGAGAGAGTGAAAGCGACAGGTGATGAAAGAGAAAGAGAGTGAAAGTGACTATTGTAACAAAACCTTTGAATTAACAGCAGCTGAAAAGAACCCTGAACTAATTCAGAGCTAAAATATATGGGTGATGTTTGTCTGTGGCGAGGCAAAAGCAATTGCGCTAAGCAATTACAGCTGAGCATCAATTCTGCAGGCTGGACTACTCATTCATTTTGGAAAACAGTGTGATCACGAAAGATGCACAGAAAGTATCCCAGATCCAGGCCACTGCATAAGCAGTTTGACTTCTGTAATATTGCGGGCTTTGTCTGTGACAAAATTCACTTCTTTTCATCAGTCCAGTCCATACCGCTGACTGGTGGAGAACTAGGAAAACTTGGAGAACTAGGCCCAAATTTGCTCTCAGTGATCAAAGGCTAACAAGTATTAATGCTAGCTAGGAAGTGAGCCAGAAAGAATCAGAGCAACATAACTTCCTACACCTCTCTTAACAATGAAATTGCAACCTATCCAGATACAATAAAAACATCAAACTTTTATTAGATTGGTCTTGGCAACAGAGTGTCAACACCCAATACCTGAGCATGTTTCTAATTTTCTACCACTGTGCTGTTTCAGTTTTCAGCAGAGTAATAGCTGCTCCAGTGGAGGCACATCGCAATGGTGTGCTGCCTCTTGGTCCCTTCTAAGGACCAATAGCTCATTGAATACCCAGCTCACCAGGCCTTCTAATAATACTGTGTACTGTACGTCACAACTGGGCAAACAGGGCATAAAATGCTTCCATTCCAATTTCAGAGCGTATCAAACGTATTTGTCACCTCTTTAAGCATTTCAGAGTAATTAGGAAAAATAGAAGACAAAGCAGAATAAAAACATCTTAGCAGAATTTTTAATGGCAATTTTGTCTCAGTTCAGCAAAGTCAGAAATATGTAGCCAATGTTACTGGGAGCAAGATATGAAATGTTTTGGGGTTTGGATAATTTAAGAACCTTTCATTTAATTTTTTGAGATTTCAAATATTGTTTAATGTGTCATGCTGCAATGTGTAATGTGTCAGACAACAGAGATTAAACAAAGCACTTCAACCTAGTAAGATTTAGGTACTTTCAGAAAGGATTTTTTTCAGATTTTCTACAGAAAAATTTTATTTAGTCTGTCAATATTGTTGCTATTTGTGAAGATAAGAATTTTGAAATGTCAGAATTTTCTGTGCATGGGACCACATTTATACATTTCAACTGCTTTTTATGGTGTATGATTTGGTTTGCTGAGTCTTAGGCTAGGATATCACAAACGCTAGTAGAATAGTGCTAGAATAAACCCAAAATCTGTTATATAAGCAGTTTGACTTCTGGGCTATTGGAAGCTTCCCTCCGCTTCCCAGCCTCCAGTTCTGGTGTTCTCTCTCCTCTCTGTTTTCTGTTTCCTGTTTCCTGCCTGACCCTCTCTTATGCTAACATAAATAGATCAGAGATCTGTGTTGAGTAATAGTTCAGGGAAAAAAGGTATGAAAGTCATATAGACATACACATATTTCAAGAGATCATTAGCTGAATTATAAATGCCATGTGAAAGACAGTTTGGCTCGTTTTCTAAATGTTTTTTGCTTCATTTTCTAAATGAACTCAGATTTCTAGAGAGCATAAAACTTGATTGAGGCCATCTAAGCTAGAGAAACCATCTTGCGTAAAGCGGAAGGAAAACTAATATGAAGTAAAAGCTAAATAACTGTATCAATATAGCATTGTGTGGGTGAAGTAATAATAGCTTTGCTAATACTCCTTGCTCTGTAGGACACCATGTAGGTCTTAGAGGGCAAAGAGAGTGGTAAAGCTATCATTTTTCGGTTTTCATTTTTTGTTTACACTTTCCATGTTTTGGTGTTATGTAGTGTTTTGTGAGAACTGTTAAGTTACTCCTGTTACTAGTTGCCCTAGCATCTCAGGGACCACATGTGGGCCAAAGTACCACTGTGGTTAGAGTCATACAGATAGAGGACAAAGTAATAGTTACTGCTCTGAAGACCTTTATGGGTGTCTGCCAAAACTGAGATTACTTCTCCTGTATACAAACTTGCACCAATCCTTTGAAGTTACTGACACTGTGCAGATTTACTCCACTTGAGGATTTGCCTCCTATTTTTGTAGATACAACAGGATGTTGTAGCCTCCAAAACCGTCTGAAGACAGCTTCTTCTCTTGCTTCCTCTATTTGCAGCTCCAGCTGTTATCTGGAAGCTTTCTATGCAGCTCCTTTGCTTGGAGCTGCAGCTTACCAATGTGCTGCTCTTCACACACTGAGATGAAGAAATGAGACAGTCATTTTCACTCCCGAACACAGAAATATTTAACTTTCTCCTCTTGTCACCCTGCAGGTACATCAGCAGTGCACTGGTACAGCTTTCCAGCTGCTGCTCCTTGGGTTGTTGACACTCTCTCTCTCAGGCAAGTGGCATTGTTTGGCTATTGAACGTTAAAGCGTAGTGCCTGAATGTGTGCAGGTGGAAGGGTGGGAACAGCTTGTGCCGGGGATGTGGTGGTTCTGTTTCCTGCCTGCCAGGATAGACTCTCTACAGACAGACTCATTTTCATTTCAAGCTTTAATACCTGAACACTGCCACCTTTATGCCCTTAGAAGGTCAAGTCAGCCCTGTGCGACAGCCAGTCCTGTGATGATGCCAAGCCTCCCTCACTGTCCGCACTGTACTTGTGGGCTGAACTTCAGGTTGCCTTCAAGCTCAGACTTAATGATGGTCCTTAGCTTGATTCCCAAGGGCTACTTAGCCTGTCTGCAGGCTTTGCTCGATGGTATGTGAGGCTAACCCTGTCCCCTCACCTCTTCCCCTCACCCCTTTGTGTGTCATATTTATCACTTGCTGCTGTGATATGGAGTCAAGCAAATAAAGTCTCCCATGCGCTACCCCAGCTCTTCAGTTGTGTGTCCTCTCTTGTGTTCATTTAGAGCCAAGTCCTGTAGAGGGGCTGATGTCTAGCAAGCTCTGCTTAAGGAGACCAACACAGAAAGTTGCATGGTGAGAGCTGGGTGGGGAGAAATGGACAGACAGCTCATGGGGCTTGGGCAGTGGAAAGGGAATCTGTAGTGTAGTTCTGTGCCAAAGGGGTAATTCGAAAGGCTGATGACCGTTTTTTCTTGGTGCCTCTTTGAAACAAACCATCCTTTCAGAGTGGAGGAATGATACCAGCTCTGAGTTAGGCCTGGGAACTTTTAACTTTTGCATACTTGTGAAGGAAAATACAAAAGCAGTTTGTGGCTTTAGGTCAGTAGGTGTTGTGGCCAGTTTTGTTATTGCCCCAAAACTCAATTTAAAAAAGAGATTTTAAGAACACAACAAGCTTGAATTAAGAACCAAACCATGCAGAAAATGCCTCCTTGAAGCAGATTTTAATTATGTTTTTATCTACTTTTAGAGAAAGTATTTTGTTGCAGATGGCAGATCTCATGTCATTACATCAGTAGGTGGACTACTATGCTGAAGGATGATGTGCTTTTTAGTTTAACTTTGTTTAACTAGTTTAGCAAGTTACTTAGCAAAAGCGGTTTAGAGAGAAGATATTTGGTCATGTCAGAAATGATTGCCTAATGGGAAGAGGACTGTGCTGTGTCAGCCTGCAAGCTCCATCCACCTAATTGCCTCATAGGCAGTGGGGTGGGTGGTCCCTGAACCGGGTCAGGTTGGGAATAGCTTGTATAAACACAAAACCAGTGAAGAGAAGTAAAGTAGAATTTAGTAAGGAACAACCAACATTGCTCTGTTATACTCCATCAGTAACATCTGCAGGTAAAAATTCTCTACTGTGGATACCAGATGCCAGGAAAATAGTATGAAAGCCCTGAATTATTGGTAAGTCTTGATAAACCAATTGGCAACAGGAGGAGCAAAATAAGCATCTTTTGGCACCTGAAACATCATTATTTTTCAAATAATAAATTGTGTAGAATCCTTGCTAGGCCTGAAAGCTGGTCAAGGGCACACTAGCATCACAAGTGAGAGATGGACAAGCTGAACACAGGTATGTCGTGGCCACATGGCTGCAGTTTCTGAGCTATCAGATTTAACATGGGTACATCCACTAGAACAAGGTTCCCTTCTATGCAGATACTGCTGTGCTGTATCAGCCCCCTTCATGGAGCAATTTATATCTGTTTTAAATTTACATGAGCCTTAGCACTTTCTTTTAAGTCAGAGTTCATACAGATAGAAGACTGAACTCTGTTGCTCTGCATTCTGTTCTATAGCTATAAATAACAGATAAACTGTTTCTGCCTGACCTGAATCCACAAAATATACTGCATGTTTATTTCGTGACAATTCCTACACCAGGTGTGGAAGGGAGGGGAAAATTGGGCTATTTGTTTTCACCTTTGTTGAAGATAAGGGATGTGCTTTTTTCTTATATTGTGTTTAACTGTGTGTGTTTATGCTTTCATAAAAACAACTATGCCATACAATTTAGCTTTCTATTTGGTGTTAAAACTATGGAAAATACTGTGTTCATGAGGGCTGAGGTAAGGAAGATCAACACCACATTAACAGCAGGGGCATTGACAGTTAAAATGGTGTCACTTCTTTAATGCCGTGCAAGCATCTTCGCTACCAGCCTTGGGCAACTCCTCTTAATAATAGTCAGTGATGAAAATGCATATGGAGGTCCATACACACAAGAGTTAACAGGAAGTTACCTTCTTTTTCAGAGCCTAACACCTGATGATTGTAGCATTTACTCCAAAATATTTGCAACTCTGTGACAGTTTGTTGATGTATGGTCTTTAGGGAGATTTTGTTAAGCCCTTGTTACCATAAAAGTTTCATGACTGTAAGCACCAAGCATCAGCTGTACTAAAAATGCATTTTCATCTGTTCCTGCTTTTGTACTGCTTACAATCAGTGATGACTCCTGTTTACAACAACTGAGAAAAGAGCAGTGTGGTTAAAGCATATTATCTATATATCTGTCATGACTTCATGTATCTTTATCAGAACTTTGCTTTTCCCTTTTTATTCTTGATATAAACAGATATATTTTTTACATCTGTCACCAGGTAAGTTTCACCTATATCTCAAGGCCCTATAACTGTTCTATATTGTTTCAGTGTTGGAGAGACAGAGTTTATAAGAGATGGCACAGGTTTGTCACTTATAGCAACGTTCTAATATTTTTCTCTAAGCATTTTCTTGAAGCATTTTTATTTTCTTTCAATACTGGCTTCCTCAAAAAAACCCCAACATTTTGCATCCCAAATCTAATCACAGTGGAACTGGAATACTTGAGATAAGGCCAGTACTGTAAGCATGGAATTAATTTATTATTTACTTTTATTGATTGTTCAGTAATTATGCATTTGTCTGATTAGTTGTAAAGTAATGGGAAAACAGTTGATAATGGTTTATCAAATGGTTTCTAATGCTCCTAAAGTGCTTTAAGATTTACAGTTTTATAAATGGTTAAAGCTCAAGCCTAAAGTGAGTTAGAATTAAAGCTAATTGTTTCTGATCTAAAGATCTTTTTCAAAAAAATGATGACTACTTTCATTGGTTTTTTTATAGAGCTGAGGTTTTCTGAACCCGGAGTCTGCTTGAAAGAGAATTATTTTAGGAAGTTTCAGCAGAAACAGTTTGCTGCAATGGATAGATTTTCTAGCTCCTATATTTATAAAGAAAGGTGTATTTTTTTCATGAGTAGACTAAAGCGTCTCAACAGAAGACACTGGAAACCTGAAATCTGAAATGGAGATAATCCATTAGGCTCAATGGAAAAAATCTGTTTTGGTTTAGCCTGATCATACAGATTTGAATTGCATGTCTTGGCAATTGCTTGACCCTGTGTGCATTAACCGAGACATTGCTAGGAAATCTGGATCTCATTTGGTCTCCAGCAGATGGATTGGATATTAAACTGATGAATAAGGAAGGGCTACATGAGGACCACCGGGTTAACAGTAAATATAGTTCATCTTCCTCATTTGCTATGCAGAAAATTTGTGAATAAGTATTACAGGATTGAAGATTGTGTTGCAATTGCACCACATTGGCATGAGGCAGCAGAGCTAAGAGTTGGCATGCAGCCTTGGGACACTGGATGTTTAAGCTCCTCCCTTTGGCATCCTACTGTTCCACTAGTAAATCTGAGCAATTCCATATCGGCATTGTTTTGTCAACTTTGATGGCACTACACTGGTTTACATCAGTGAAAGCTCTATCTAACAGCCTCATTAAAAATCAATACAATGTGAATCATGTTGTGTCGTACTTCTATTTAACCCTTGTGCCTTATCTGCCCTGGCATGGGATATTGAAAGGGACCCACAAGGATCATTGAGTCCAACTCCCTGCTTCTCACTGAACTACCTAAAACTAAATCATGTAACAAAGAGCGTTGTCCAGACACTCTTTGAACTCTGACAGGCTTGGCGGCATGACCACTTCCCTGGAGAGCCTGTTCCAGTGACCCACGATGATTTCAGTGAAGAACCCTTTCCTAATGTCCAATCTGAACTTCCCCTGACATAGCTTCATTCCATTTCCTGTTTGTACCTAGTTTGAGGGGCCAATCTAAATTCCTTTTAATCTGTGACAATCTTGACTTAGTTTGACTTAGAAATGAATCAAGCTTTGCCATGATTGAGCAAGACACTCAGTCAAGTATGTGGAACTTAACTTGGAAGCATGTGAGTGATCCTGTTGGAAGTGAGAGTTTAGCACGTATATAAGTACCTGCCTAGACAGAGGACATAATTAAAGATCTAGAGCAATATCATGGAATGACTTTTGACTCAGTGACTGATACCAGAATTGCATCAGATTGCAAATTCAGCATGACTTAGAATGTAAATACGCACTGCCATATCCCTGGGATAGCTCTTATTTTAAACCTGAACGTGATC
>NW_009648902.1:454580-469153 GCF_000708025.1 Charadrius vociferus
ACTAAGAGTTGTTTAATATCTCATTCAATCTCAGTAAACAGTGGCAGAAGTAGATTTCCTGTGCTCCTTCTAACATCCTACAAACTTTTTGTCAGAACTGTTTCTCCTTGTAATGACTTTCCCACCTTTGACTTGTGCTAAAGAAGGAAAAATGAATAATGATTATTTTTTCAAACAGAAAAAAAAAAAAATGAGTTTGAGCTGTGCTATGAGGACGTTGGATTTGCCACTTGATCTAAACGAGTGCTGAATGTAAATAAAACTTAATATTCAGAGTTCACCCTATTTTGAGCAGCAGAGGCACATCATTAAAAAAATTTCTGATGTCAGTGAGCAATGAATTACCATGCAGTGCAGCACTGTAAAGACATAACAAGCAACTTCCTGCTGGTGCATAATGTGCCAGCACATGGAAGATGATATATAGAATGAGACAAGGAATAGCTCCCTAGTGATTAAGATACTTCAGGCCTAATCCTGAGGTAGTGTAAGAGGCATGTATCTCCACTGAATGAACTGGAGCTCAACTGATTTACGGCAGTCTGGGTGCCAGCTCTTTCTCATTAGTGAACAGAGATGATGTTCCCTCTGTTATAACTTCTTCCTCTCCAGCTTAATAAAATTACTTCGGCTGCCATGTTAAAGTTTCTCCATTGCTAGCCATCTGCTGCTGAGTCTTATCTTTCTGCTTAGACTGGTGCTCTACCCTTTTGCTCCCTTGTCTTCTGTGCTGAAACTTTGCAGGCCATTCTCTCCTTTAACTGGGAATGTATCTTGACAGTACTTTCCAGCTGGTGGTCCTCAACAACTTGTCAGGGGACTACAGAAGATCACTACCTGTTCAGAAGGCTCAAATTTACCACACAGGGGTCTGTACTTCCGCTGGAAAAACAGTGAGTCTGCAAAAGGTTGAATGTCAGAGTCATAGCTGTTGATTTTTGCAACTGGAATTAGATGACAGCAATGCACGGCAGGAGGGCAGGAAATAAGCATAATTTGAAACAGGAGAGGTCCAGGTTGGTATAAGGAGAAACTGTACCACCATGAGGATAGCCAGGCAGTGGAGCATGTTGCTCAGAGAGGTCGTGCCATCTCCATCCTTGGAGGTTTTCAGAACATGATTGGGCAAAGCACTAAGCACCCTGGTCTGATCTCATGGCTGACCCGGCTTTGAGCAGGAGGTTGACTAGAGGCCTCCCATGGTCCCTTCCAACTTAGATTGTCCCACAATCCCATGATGTCCATGCATGGATTTCAGATGGGAACTCTTTCTGGGCTATTCAGAACTGTCTGTCCTGAATCCTGAGACCTTAATGGATCTTTTTTAGGTTACAGAAATATTTGGTGAAGATCCAGGAACAAAACTATACGAGTAGATCAGAAAATCAATAGAACATATTATGGCTTGTGACTCCATGGTCACAACTGTGCTTTTTAGGCCATGCATGATGCCAATGGAAAAGACATAGTTAAGGAATTCCTTTTAGGCTGTCTTTGACATTTTGGTGCTATTTGCACACACAAAAGCACAGTTAAATATGCACCTGTATACTTACATATATGTAGATACACTTTTTTTTTTTATTACAAGGCTCACACTAGTACAAACCTTTCAGCTGATCGGTGTATTGGCTGCTCTCACCTCAACAGTAGATCTAGCTGAATATTTCTTGCTGTAATTGTATTGATAGTATATTGTCTAACTGCTAGAGGCACTGGAGTTGAATCTGAGTTACTCTGTTAGTACTTGCTGCCCCTTACTGTGCCCAGATTGCATATTTGACCAAAGAAGATATAGAAGGTATTTCATGTAGATTTTATTTGAATAATGGCAACTAACTGCAAGCAAGCGCTAAGTTAATAGGTACAATTTTCAGTAGATGTTCTTTCTCTAACAGGACTCCTGCATTGCCTGTGCTTACATGTACAGTTATTGCTTAGCTGATGTATTTACTACCAATGCATGTTTGCAAAATCATAATTAAATGCAGAACATATGCTATTGTTGTGTATGTGGCTTCCTGGGAGGGTGTTTATCAATGGATGTTTTTGTCCCAGTCCTGGGGTTATTCTAGTGCAATGGAAGACACACAGATCAACAACTGTTTGCAAAATTGTGGCTCTGAGCAGTGCCAGCCCACAAGGGAATTTTTGAACCTGCCTGTTTAGTCCATGACAAGTGAGTAGCGGCAGGCAGAAGGGTTACTAAAGTTCACCAAAGGCCTGCAGAAAGTATGGATTACTCAATTCTCACAGAGCGTTTGCTGCCAAACGAACAGGAGAACATTGTAGGATAAGTAGCTGTTATCTGCATTTAGAATATGCCTTCCAAGTGAGATGGAAGGTGTTCTGCCTTACAGGATTATCTGGCTGTTCATCCTGTCACGTGAAACAGCCATTCTCTGGTTGTTATAAAACATGGGCTGTCAACATAGGGGCCACAGGATGGTTTCATTAAGGTCACGGGCACCATTTCTACAGCTCTATAGCAGGCAGCAGAGGTTTACTCAAAACCTTTACTTATTTAGGTTCACATATTATTTATGTTCACTGGTAGAAAAGTTGTTTTGAAAGAAATTAAAGGCTTCTGATTCTAACCAAATCCAGTTTGCAAAGCTGTACACAGATTCTCTGTTGCTCTCTACTCTGAAACTTTCTCTTTTATTTATGTTAAGAATAAGAGATTGAGATTCTGATATGGTTTCTGTCCTTTTCTTGAGCCTATCCTAATACAAACAATGTATGATGGGTGTTCCTGGGGCTAAACAACACTAAATCCAACATGATGTGAAGTAACAATTTACCTAAGTTGATGTCAAATATTTGACTTTTGGCTCAGATGTTCAGTTAGTGTACACTTGTATAGCTTCTTCGGTCCTTCATGATTTCATTACTAATTTTTGTGGGGGTGGATGTGGGATGTGGGAGAGAAGATAATGATGAAACTATGGCATCCACAAGGGCATCAACATCACTCACCCACTAGTCTTTTATCCGTAGTTACTATACATGTTTGTTGCTTTAGAACACACCTTCCTTGGCCTTTACTTTCAGTCTCCATGTTGCCCTGTCATATACCTACTTTGCCAATTTTTTGTAAGTCTTTCTTTGGGAAGAGCTCAGGACAAAATAAAAATGTAGAAATTGTCTGAATTTAACTTCTCAGTTGGATGGGAAAAACCTCCCACAGGTGAGGTTTTGGGACAACTCATCACAGCATGACTTTCTTCAGTGAACTTTTCTTACTGAATTAGTCTGAGGCAGGAATGGCACAAAACTTTTTTGCCCCTTTTCTGTAATTTACCACCTCAATAACCAAAGCTCAGCAGATGTCACTGCTTCCTGTTTCACCCGGTCCTTTCACAGGCCACACCACACAACCCAGCAAACTCTGTTGCTTTCCATCAAGCGAAGGAGAACATTTCCTTATCCTTTCACTTCCTCTTCCTAACGCCCTCTGCATGTAACCCCTGCTACAAGACCGGTACAACTCTTGCTTGCTACATGGTGTTGTTACAGGTAAAAGAAGAGAGAGATGGCAAGCGTGGAATTCAGTTTGCATTGTACTGAATAATAGTGCTGTGTTGTGGCGGTGTTTTTTTTAATGTGGAGTATTCTGTGTTTTCAATTATATTATGTCTGCTGTAGAAAAACATTTCTTGGGGAAGTATTTAGTGCTTCCTTATGGTTCTAGTTCTGGTACCACTTGAGATTAGCAGGTTGGCAGGCTCTTACTGCCTTTGAAGCTTTGCATTTGCCTAGGGAGAATATGTCTTTTTTTGGCCACCCCTTGCTGATGGTGTAATCACAGGAGCTGAAGTGTATTTTATCTCATGGCACAGCTAGTTGTTATTTTTAGCCACTAAATCATTTCTTTGGAGTTATATTCCCCTTTAATTATAGGCATTAATGACAGAGTTAGCATTTTTTAAAAGACAGAGTAAGATCCAGAGGCTAATTAAGGGTGCTGGTGAGGCTGTTACATGAATTCACTGACGTCCTCTCCAAGTGCCTATAATGCCTTGACTCACGTTGCTTACATTAGAAAAGGAAACTTAGGACCAATTTTATGCAAATGATTAACTATACAATCAGGAAAAAAAATCTTTAAAACTTTACTGCTTTTGATAATACTTATTTAAAATAAAAATAATACAATGACCAAATGAAACTCACATCAACAGGTTAACACCAGCACTGGCTTGGAATAAAAATTCTCTCCACTGTTGAACTATTCTGTGAACACAGCATATCAATCTGTATAAATCCCAGGAAGGAATTCAAGGAAGAGTCCAGTGACTGTAAAATCCTGACTAGAGTATTATCCAAAGGCAGTCAATCCAAGGGTCAAATAAGGAAACCAAAATAAATTCTGTGTCTGAACTGCAGCATTAGAAGGGGTGCAAAGCCTCCCCCTAAGCTGTCTGGTCTATACACAGGTTAACATTTCCTCTCTAGTTCCCTCTGTAGTTCAGGCCATCACTGATGCTCTGGCAAAATGAAGTTTGGCAGCACTTGGCTGGCAGTTTATAGTTGAATGTTTTTTACTTTTTAGGTTGCTCAAACAGAGAATAGAGAAGATGCTTTATTGAGTACCTGTATGAGGCTGCTTAGGAGTGTAGAGCTTCTTTTGTAGAGCTTCTCCTTGCAGATTTTTTATACTGCTTAGAAGTGCATAGGACAAGTTATATTTTTATACTTCTTATAACTCCATTGGGAAGTTAAAAACCTAAAAAGGTTGTGGAGGAGATCATGCTCAATGTCCTTCATGGCAGCACTTTGGCCAAGTTATCACAAGGCATTTTCAGTTTGGCAGTGTCAGCATCACCGCGCAGCATAAAGCCTCCACTCCCCGCTTAGTCTGAATCTAAAAAGTACAAAAGTCAGCTCTCTGACTTTTGCCAAAAAGCTCTCTCCTTCTCCTTCAGCTTCCTCATGACTGCATCCTGCCTGTCATGTTGCTGGCTTGTGGAAAGCTTACCCACAAACTGGCTAAAGTAAGCAACTGGAACAATCCAGCTGCTTGGTGCTCAACTTTTGAAGTGCAAAAGCAGTGTAAAAATCTTATAGGCAGATAGCACAATTCTCTTAAAGAAGGGGAGCTGGCTCCGCACATGAGGGAGTCAGGACTATTACTCAGTATTACTTCATGTTTGCAACCTCCCTTTTGGATTTCTTCAAGTGTAATAAGAGGCAAGCAAACTTGTTTGCTGACACTGCAGATTCCTGTTTCTGAGGTAGTAAGTTTGAGGGTCTGGAAGTGGCAGCCGCTCCAGCCCTTACTCTTGATTCTCACTGCCTCTGCTTTGCATACCTGTTCGATAACCCTCAGTGATGCCTCAGACCTGTGGTGCAGCAGGCCGGCCCATCATAAGCTATTTTCAATTCAGCAGAGTCAGCATCTGCACACCAAATGAATCCACACCCTCCTCTCCTTTTTCACTGTGGATACGTAAGTACTAAATAAGTCTGCTTTTTGAGAAAGCAGTGTGAACATCTTATGGGCAGATGGCACTATTCTCCCTGACAACTAGACTGTTCTGTAAACTTTATATTTAGGGACTTATGCCACAAGTCAATCAGCTCACGTTTAGAGTTTCATCCCAGTAGAAATAAGCAGATGGATAGTTCTTTAGTATTAGCTGGATTTTCTTAGGAAATTGGACTTAAAATACGGAAAGTTTATTTGAGGCCTGCATTTTCCTGCACTTTTTTTTTCTCTAATACTGTGCTGCAGAGCTGTAGGATGGCAAAAACATCACAGAAATAGATGGATTAAAAGGTTCAGCAAGTGTTGACTTGAAAATCCCTACTTTTACTTAAACTACTTTTCCTCATTGTCTCATAGTAATTAGAACACCGGGTTGTACCATTTATCCACAGCACTCTAGACAGGGGTTGAGGTCAGAGGCAAGCACTTGCCTCAGAGGGAGAACATCCTCCAGAAAGTGTATGAGCTGGTGGTACAGTCACTTTACTGGCATTAGGTCACATCTATGGACCGTTGTAAAGATGCAGGCAAGTTCCTCTTTCTCGCTGCCTCAGATAATCTGTGTGGAGAAAGGGAATGCAATGCTTGGGAAAGGCCCATCCAAAGGATTCTCTCGCAGACTAGGCAGAGAAACACAACTATCTTGGACAGTTCTGCCATGGTAGTCTATGGGGTTTGGGTTTCTTTTCAGACACAAAAAGCTTGAAATTTTTTTGCTGAATTTGTTTTTATCTGTGTATATATTTTTTCAATATTGCATTAGGAAGAGATTTATTTTAAAAATCAAACTCACTAAACATTGGCTCATCAGGCCGAGATGCTGTTTCTGTATTTCTCTCCAGTTTGGGATTCAAATAGGGAAAAGCAGATCAAGACTAGAACAGACACCTTCTTAGTATCCTTGCTAAATGTAAAATGAAATTCAGATCATAATAATATGGAGAGTGAAAGGTATTGTCAGGTTTTGCATTTGTAAGGTATTAAAGTGCTAACAAATCAGAAAATCCCTATCAAAGACTGCATGTTGACTAACTGGATGGAGAAACTACACTCCAGATCAGGACAAATCTAGATCTTTTTGAAAATTTCTGGAAGCAATTGACAGCCAGTCCAGTTCTGGCAGGAAGCTAAAGGTCAGGGTTACCGTGAGAAATTCTGTTAGATGAGAATGGGAATGGGAATGGGAATAATATGGCTGGACATTAGTGTCTGTTAACTATCTTGTGGAGTGTTCGTCAGAGACTCTGGAGCCATGTTATGTTGTTTGGATAACATTTTGGTTTAGCCCTTTCATTTCCAAGACTCTGTGCAAGGGGCACATTATGTTAGTTACGTTCACGTAAATCTCAAACACTTAAAAAATGCTTGTAGGTGTACTCAGGAAACAAAAGGTTGAAAAGTGCTGAAATCCAGGGCATTCCAGTGAATTTTCTTCCTAAGGTGTTTAGGTCTTTTTATTCTTGTGACTAGAAGGGTGAACAAGGATGAGTTAACTGCCTGTGCCTGTATACTTCAAATTGAGGTGGTTTTCTGAATAGATATAAAAACATGAATATGTGATGCTGCCCCCTTTGGATTCTATTTCTTGAATTGTAAGGACTAATTTCAGAAGTAGCAGAATTCATAAACCCTGGTGTGTTTGGATGTGTGTCTTATAGTTGCTTGATTTTTTAACAGTGATATCAAAGCTGCTTTGTCAACACACTCCTTATTAGACACCAGTAAACTGACTGCAGAGGGAGTTTTTCTGGTCACTTAAGTCTGGGTCTCACTAGAGCTTTCCAGTGGTTGGGGAGCAGGTAGCATCTCTGTCTCATGTGCATCCTTTGCTGTTAATCAGTGCTTAATGCAGCCTTTCCCTTAGTGAGCATGCTGATAGAGTCACTCTGCCACCCGTTCACCTGTTTTCCTAAACCGTAAGGAATGCTGTATCTCTGTGATTGCTGTCTCTGTCAAATTAGACTGTAATTGGACTATGGGTTCAGAAGTTATTGATAAAAACACACACATCTGTAGCATGTGACTGCTGAAACTCAGTTTCCCATAGGAGACCACCACGTTATGTAGACAGATGGGCAAACAGGGTTTTCTACTCTGAAGTAGCACGCTTTGCATTTGGGCACACTTCCAACTTCAGCCCAGGACTTCATTGTCTTTCCAGGGCTCCACATCCATGCCTTGATCTGTCCTGGTAAACTCAGCAGTGTGCTCTGGACTTGAGTGCTGTTAAAACTCATGTGTCCTTTCCCCACCACTTTGTTCACCTGCCTGTCCACAGTCTCTTTTGTCACAACTTTGTTGCTGCTTCTAGAAGGAAAATTTTTGGGAATCCTCGGTGTCTGTGGGTGTATAAGATATCTCCAAACAGAATAGGCACACCATGCAGCCTCCTCATCAAAGTTGTCATTATGCCATGCAGCAGGTATGCTGTCAAAGATATCAGGCAAGAATGTCAAGAAAGGGAAGGGCATCTTGAATGTATTTGGTTGTAATGAGATTCCAGATAATTTTTAAGTGGAAGTTACCTCTTTAGCCCACATGTGAATGAATATTTACGCCCTCAAAATGTGATTACATCCTTCATTTATTTCCAAGTTCAGGTGGAATAGGTGATGCAGCTGGGAGAAGGCTTATGTTGAGAGAAGATCTAGTGGCCTCTTTTACAGGTAGATGCCAGGAACTTCTCCTCTCATTGATGTTTATACAACTTACATTCCTGTCTCCTGCTCCTCGTAAACATGGATAATAATAGGTATGGCATATATCTCATTTGGATTCCTATGGAGAGCAATTAAAACTTTGAAGATGTAAATGTTTAACATTGTTTATAGTCCAGCTGGAAACAGGAGATGCCAGAAATTACATAAGCTCTCTAGGTATGAATAAGCTCCATGTAAGCATCTGCTTCTCTTCTTGGTTAATTGTTTGGCAGTACCTTGCATAATAAGGCTCTGATTCTGAGTGGGAATCAGTGGGGCCTGCCTGATTATAAATGACATTAAATGATAATCTGAACTGTAATTCGCCCTCTCCTTGGCACTGTCCTCATAGTATGGGAATAGGGAGAAGGACTCTTTCTCTGGACATTACATTTGTTATTTCCTTATTGTATCCTCTAAGGAAAAATAAATATAATCCATACAAAGTACACATTTTCTGTCAAGGGAGAACATCAAAAGGCAGCAGCAAAATGAGCATTTTGCTGCAGTCCTCACAACAAGGGAAAAGATATGCTGATGTTTGTCTGCTGATGGAGCATTGTCATAGGTAGAGGCATTAAAAAGAAATGTGATACAAAAACTGTAGGAATTGGTGAGTGCTTGCCAGGACTGGATGACATTTGCCTGGGAGTTCCTAAGGAACCAAGGAATAAAATAGCTGTGCTGGTGACAAAAATGATGCTCTTTATCGTTCAGAACAGCTGCTTGGCTGCAGAGTCACTCACGTTATACTACTCTTCTGAGAAAAAACGTTAGAAGGAAATATCTGAAGCAAATCATTAGAGATGGAATTACATAGCATTGTGATGTGAACAGTATAATAGGGATTGGAATAGTCTTGCCTTTATAAATCATGCTTCTCAAGTAAATTTCTTAGGAAGACTAGTGGAGCAGATTCTTGGCTGCTAGGTTCCCAACCAATATAAAACAGCAGAGTCCCCTGACTTCAGTGGTGTAAGGCCAAGCTACATAGGCTAAAAGGGGATGAAACAAACCATTCATGATAAAGAACTGTTTTTTCTAAATAGCTTTTTTGAAATGCCTTTTTAGAAGCTATTAAGAAAGGCTGAAAGCCACAGGCTGAGAAAGCTTTGAGAAGGATTAAAAATTGGTTACTAGTTAGAAAATGAAAATCCCTTTCTCGTTAAAGCAGCAAAACCTGCTGAGAACACAGAATTATCTAAGATAACCAAGACTAGGGGAGAGTAGGAGAGTTCTAGAAAGGCTAGGTAACAATATAATGTAATATTACTTCCCCTTCCCATCTTTCCCCTTCCTACTGCTGACTGCACACTCCTGCAGTTTCCTTGTGCCAGCACAGGCAGCCACATCAGCCTTTATGAATTGACTTGGCTGATTATAAAAAGAGAAAACTAGTCCAGCAGCAAAACCCAAATATAAATGGAGTGGACAAGCTCTGACTAAAACTAGAAGGAAAGTGACCACAAGCAGTAGTAAAGGGAAACTATACATTACTTCTGGCTGCAAGCACAAAGCATGGTTCTCAGAAAAAAAACCCATGAGGACATCTTATCTTGGTGCAAGGTGAGAGTGGAGTGATACAGAGACTTTTCTTCAGAAGTCATATCTACAGATATAAATTATTCCACAAGCTACCTGGCTGAGATCTGTCAACTTGTAACACATAGGTTAAGCTGTGGATGAACACCTGAGGCGGAACCCTGTCTTCACTGCCAATGGGCCTCCTCCCCTCTGCTTTGCTTTGAAAGATACAGGATTTCCCTGTTGGTTTGTATGTTCAAACTGGTTCAGAACTACAGTTTATTAAGTACTTATGGCTCATAGTATTAGCAAGAATCAGAATACACCCACAGCTATCATCCCCAGCCAGGTGGTGCCCTATGTAACGCGGAACCAGGTAAGCAGGAACATTCCCAGGTACACAGCTCTGGCCACACAGCTCCCAGATCTCATGCACAGCTGGGGAAGGTAACATTTTGTTTAAAATAGAAGCTTTTATAACATACATCTCCTGCAAGTTTGCGTGAAGCCATTGACACTGATTTTTTAAATACAAATTATTGAATGGCAAATGGATGTTTATGTTCACAGTAATGGTGAGCCAGACCTGCTCGTTAATCAGCAGCCCAGCAAGAAACAAATATTGCTGCCGGTGGTTTTATTTGTGGCATGGGAATTTTACAAAATCTGAAACAGTAACAGACAGTGCTAAGTCATTCTCCGCAGACAACATTGATGAAAACAGCAAGTGCGCAGGATGAAAGCTCCAGCCGTTCCTAGGCAGGGAAAGATTATCCCAGTAGCCAACAGGGAAGTAGAACATCTTCCTCTGTATTGTCAGCTTTTATTGTGCCTCGTGCCCCGAGTCATCCTGTTTAGAACAAAATAATGAACAGACAGAAGAGATGCCTTCTTGCTGGTGGTGTTCCACCCTTTCAGGATCCCAAGACCTTTCATTATAATGAGCATGCTGTTTAAAATCTCAGTTCTCTTACTTTAATTAAGTAATTTCTGGCAATAGAAGGCAAACTCATTGGGGTATATTTCACTGAACACAGAATTTTATGTATTTTTTAGGGAAATTAAGTGTTGACCATGCTACTACAGCTGAACAAAAGAAAATGGACTTAATGACTGAATAGAAATTATTTGAGTTAAAAAAAAACAAACACAAAGTGATCGCTTGGCTTTTTGGTTTCTTTTCTCTTTCTTAGCTTTACTATTCTGTGTTCCTCATGCGTACAGAACAGTGAGCAAAAGTCTAGTGTCCAGGACCTCAAGCTGAAAAAATCAACAAAAGTAGTCTGATTTTCAGATGCTAAGTATGTGCATTTCCCAAGGAGGCTAGTCACAGCTACATGTGATCAGCAGCTCTGGAAACCTGTCCTACATCCAGAGTTTTTAAAAAAGGACTTTATATTTACACTATATTTATGTCCTTAAACACACAAATCATATATGTTCATGCAACCTTCAGTGTCTTTGAACACAGTATTTGGGTCAGCAGCATCGAAACCTCACGGTGCATCTGATTGAAATCCTTCGCCCTTCCTGCTCCTTCCCTCCCATAAAATAATTATCAAAGTGCTGAGCTAAGAACATGAGCAGTTTGTGTGAAAATGTTTGCTCTTTGAAGTGTCTTACACTTAAAAATTATGATAAAAATAATAAAAAAAGAACCAGGTATCTAAAGCCTTTTTGATCAGTCATCTCATGGAATAGCTTATGTACAAGAAAGAGGGAGAAGGCATGGCAGCTGGATTTGCTCACTCTTTGTTTACAGCATTATGTAAATTCAGTGTGAATGGTATGACCCACATCCGGGATTAATCAAGTTTTGTGTACAGGAGATTGGCCTAATCTTTTCTTCCAACATTTGGATAGGCCAAGGACAGGTGAGTATCCCTGCAATTGCAGGCAGTGTTTCCCATCAAAAGACAGATTGTTGAAGGTACGGAAGTGAATTACTGAGCGAGCTATTAAGTATTTGTTCCTTGCTTTAATTGTTTTCGCCTTTTTTTAAAAAAAGAGTTTAACACCTGCAGAGTATCACCTGTAGAGGCTTCATTGTAAAGACATGGATTCAACAACAGAGATGACTAAGGCAGCACCCACTTCTAAATGTAGTCATAATTTAGTCTTGCCAGTTTAGCTGAGGAGATGACAGCCATCTTCTGTCAAGACAGGGCAGGGCGAGAGGAAGTATTCACAACAACAGGCTGTAGGTGCAGATCAGTAGCTTCCGATGCCCCTTATGACAATACTATTTCAATACTCTTTATGTGTTACTCAAAACATGGGCCACAAAAGTAGGTTATTGTGTTCGTGAGTTGTTTTGAGAACAGGAACAACCAGCTAAAGCCCAGTTTTAGAACATTTTCAGCAAAATTGGTGATGACTTTATTTGTAAATATATGTCTAGCACCAGGTCCACATTTGCATTGGGTTATAATAGCGGTAGACGTTATCCATATGAATATTTGCCAGTGCAGTGTGCGTTCTTACGTCACATGTGATGGTCATCCTGCGTCACCACTGAGTACTGACAGCAATTTGTTTAAATTTCATTAGATGAATTAGTGGAAGTCCATCATGGGCTAATAAACACAAAGGTGAAGATACAGTTTCTCCCTAAACCTCAAACCACTGAAAGATGACAGTATATCAGCGGAAGTATTTCTATATGATTGTCCTATCCTTTTTCTTTTTTTTCCCCCCCCCAAATGCTTGTCTCTGGCTACTGTCTGAGAAAAGATACTGGATCAATGGACATTTGGTCTGATATATCTCATATTTGTAGCTGTACCTGGAAGTTAATATATGACAGAGTTGGATGGTTGTTGACATCTCACATATCTTGTAGTGGTGCAGTTTTTGTTATGGTTTCTTTAGACAACATATTTGAATGTGTTGTGCTCTTTTGGTATCTTTCTTGTTCTTCTGCCCTTTACAGAAAAGTTACACAGATGGAGGATCTAGATGACTTCTTCTTTGTAGCTCAGTAACTATTGTAGGCAAAATAAAATAATGCTCTGTTTGTCAGGTCATTTATAAGGTTATTTTAATATCTAGCATTTTTTACTGTTTGTTCTTTGAAAGAGAGAGAAGTTCAGACTTCTCTTTTAGCATCTGTCTCTGTAATGTTACATGTATACTGTGTTGGGGATATTTGTGGCCAAGTAACACTCTGAACTGGAGCTCTCACATAGTACTGGCAATAATAATTACAGTCACAAAGCAGAAAATGAAAAACAGTTCCAAATCTCGGTTGAATTCGAGGATATGTTTTGAGTAGAAAAACAACAGGAAATGTTGTAACTTGGGCTTTGCATTTCAGCACTACTTTGATAACTTATCAACATGTCTCTTGATTTGGGTTCAACCAGAATGATTATTTCCCCAGCTTTTGGTGTGATCATCAAATAAAAAGTTCACTGTTTGTTTTCCCTGACTTAGGAGAGACAAATGCAATTCCTACCTCTGCCAGTACTTTTCAGTGTGACCTTGAACACTTCCTTCCATGTTCAAGCCTCTTTTTATAAAATGAAGACAATGTATACAGTTTATTTTATCTGCTTAGAGATATATGGATGAAGAACACCATAAGAGATCTAGATTATATGGTGTCATCAAAGGGAAAATAGGATTCATGTGGCTGGCAATCACAGTTTTCACTCTTTTTTCTGAAGGTATTTCCAACTCTTCTGATGGAGAAGGCCTTAGAGCCTATGAACCAAATGTAAATGAAAATCTCAGAAACTAAATCCACAGGTAAAATGCATACCAATAGCTACAGTGTTGCTGGGTGTATCTCTGCTGGTATTGTTAATCACTACTTTGTTAATAATCCTTTAAAAAAGGAAAAATAAATCAAAGAGAGATTGCAATTATATTTTTTTTGTTGGTGCTTTGATGCAAATTGGTTTGATCTAGAGAGAATAATGTGTTCTTCTTTTCCCGGGGACCCACATCCCATCCTCCCACTTTGCAAATAAGTTATCAGAGAGCTGATATAGAACCTTTATAGGGCCCGGGCCTTTAGTTCAAACCAGACCTGACACACTCCTTCACCTTCATGTAAATATGTTTTTTTTAAACATTTTTTATGATCACTAAACTCCACTTCAAGGCCAGCTTATTGTCCTTAATCCTACAACGGTAGTCCATAAATCCCCATAGAAGACCCAGTTCCTCCTGTAGGAGATGAAGTAGACTGGTAGGAATTACTACTGGAGTGTATGCTGTCAGTAGTACAGACCTGGGCAGGTTTCAAACTATGCCATGATGCCAGTGAGGATCTTCTAGTTTTTGAGCATTAGTTTAATTGTTGGTTGGGTTTTTCTGAACTTAAAGAGACCCTGCCATCCCTGCATTTTAGGTTACTGGAGACGGAAAGGTTATGCCAGGCAAATAACACTATGTGCTTGCCCTCTATTTATATTCTTCCTTAGATGTCTGCTACTGCCCTCTGGACGCTGAGGGGGACAGAGCTCTGATCTGACCAGTGCAACCATTGTTATGTTCTTCTGTTAACATACAGACTTGGAGACCTTTAAAGTTCTGATCTGAAAATTATGGCACAATGGCAAATCATCAGGTACATTTTACTTACTTGTTACTGGAATAAACCACCTTCTGACCAAACCAAGACACTAGGTCATTCCACACTGAGCTAACAGGACTAGGAGAATATATACATAAAAACCTTGACAGTAGCAGTTGTAGTCTGCATCTCAGTATTTACCACCTTGATAAGTGTGGAAATACCACACCAAGAGAAAAGTTACTAATTAGAAATGCCCTTGAGTCTTACTGTTTTCACTTTGCTGGAGCAAACAGGCCCCACTGTGAAAGTAGAAACCAAGTTCCCTTTCTCTTTC
>NW_009648902.1:469237-483557 GCF_000708025.1 Charadrius vociferus
GCATAGCATTGTGGTGAGACCTGATATTGTCTGATCCAGGATACAGTTCAAGTGCTCTGAGACTTTGACTTCCTCCTCAAGCAGATGCTGCAGCACAATACATAGCTTAGTCTGCCACTGACTTTATTACAAAAGCATTTGTGGTCACCACTTGAGTTCAGTACTAAGATAAGCTTGATGAAGTGTCAAGTCAGTAGATAATGGGAAGAGTTCTTGGCTGTATACCCTGGGTAAATGCATCCAGCTCCTGGCCTTCAGCTCAAGCAGTGTAGAGTTATGTCCACAGTTGCTGGGTCTCTAGATCAAGGTGGTCACATATACACTCCATAAGCGCTTGGGGTAGTGATGCTTTGCGGCCATAAGATAGATACTCTTTTTTTCCAGCCTGGCAGATACAGTGTTTTTCCAGCCTGGCAGCATAATGTTTTTAGCATGAAACTGAAATGGTATGTTGCATGCTGTAGCATGATTGCATGTAGATGTGTTCTGAGGGTGCAAAACTTTATGGGGTATTACTAAAAGATTATATATGGCAGACCTGATGCTGTCTTATTCAGGCTGCCTTTTGACTGGAGTGAGCTACCTCCAAAATTGTACTTAGATCTTATATAATTAGTTTGCTATTTCAGTGGTCCTCCTCCCCCCCGCCCCCTCCCAAAAAAAAGCCCAACCAACAAAAACAACAACACAGACACAGCCAAACAAAAAGCCCCACCAAAACAAAACAAAATCCCAGAGGATTACATAAACTAACACTTATTTAATGGAGATGTCAGGAAACCAGGACAAGAAGCGGACTAGGGAGCTGAGTAATTCAGCGTAGATCTGTACCATGAGAGAGTTATTCCAGGTATTTTTATGGAAAGAGGAAACAAGGGGACAGTTATTGGATGAACTGACTTTCCCAGGGGATGATTTACAGAGACAAAATTACTGCAATCACTCACATTAATGTAAGGTTGAAAGCAAGGTTATCCAGCCTCCTGGCAACACGAGACACATACCAGTCTTCATGTGGCAGAGGACCAGAAGCAACACACCACACACCATGGAGGATCAAAGAGGCAGGGTTTTCCAGGGTTCTTCACAGGCAGGAGATTATACTGATTGATCACTAGCATCTGCTTATGCTATTATAAGTGGAGTTAGGACAGGTGAGCCTATGGACCTCAACACAACCCAAGACAACCCTGAGAGACTTCTTGCCTCATTTCATCATTTGTGTGGGGGCCTGGATTGCCCAGCAGTCTCCACCTGTACGAAATACTACTATCTGTGGCACAACAACCACACCTAGAATGTGCAGTTTGTTCAAGGACTTAGGTTGGTCACCCCTTGCTTAAAGCTTTTGCAGGTAGAGGGGACCCAGGTTTTCTCTTTGTTGTCAAGTTGTAGAAGTAAAATTAACTCAACTTTTGAAATGGCATGAATAGAAATTGTTAAACTTAAAGGTTTTAACAAAATGACCGTCACAAGACAGACTCATCCCTCTGAAGAGTTTGAGGCAGGATAAAAACTTGAATTTAATAGTAAGAGATTAAGAAGACACAAATATCGGGGGGAGGGAGTCTATTTTATTTTTTAATTTAGTAACCACTGTTATCTCATGGATCACTTGCAGAATCCTCTATCTTTGACAGGTAGACACAAACTGGATGTTGATTCAATCTTACTGATCTCAGTAAAATGAACAAATCAGGTGATTAAAGATAATTGCATGTTTCTGTCATTACATGTTTGTCTCTTAATAGAGCTGGTCAAATAATATAGTGGCAAAAAAAAATTGTCGAACTCAAAAATTCCTGTCAGAATATATCAGCTCCTGTACTTTATTTAGTTATTAAAAATCTCCAGTTATTTGTGGATAAATTATGTATTCTCTCCAGCTAATATTACTTTTATAAAGCTGTGAGTCTACTAATTGCTATAGGTGTATTCATTATGAGTTTTTAATTTAGAGATATTAAAGCAGTTTGAATATGCAGTACTTCTAAAACTGAAAAAGTAGAATAGTTGATAAGCAGAATTAAATGCAAAAAATGAGGCAGTGTTTGTATTAATCTATGTCAAGCAGAAGACAGCTGTTAGACTTTGGCATATGTTCAGACTATATGTTTGCTTTTTAGAGACAGACCAAAAACTCCTTAGATAATAAGTTAAAGAATGAAACTCATTATGGGAATATTAATGACTAACAGCCAAAAAGCATAGCTTAAAAGGATACATTATTGCTAACTAAGCTTTGTCACTAGTCGTAACATGTTTTCCTCATATGCTTCAAATCAAAAGAACCACGTCCAATTCAGAACTTCACATAATACTTCATGCATTATGATTCCTGTAGAAATATTGATACCAAACCGCCTGTATGGAAGATGCTGAATTTTGTGATGGTGGTGATTTTTTTTTGTTTGCTCTTTTTCTAAAGGAACTGTAAAAATCTCATGAACTCACACTGTTGCTTCAGACATTCTCCAGAGCAATATGCCAAAGCGCCCACGTGTTGAGTGTTTACAGATTTAAACTTTGGAGTTGAGTATATGCCAATCCCTCTTCAGTGGTGAGTGTGGAATCCTGCACCACAATTGCTGTGGACCCTTCCTGGTATTTATGGTGTCATTACGGATTTCTAGCTGTTTTATTTAAAAATATTCAATCACTCAGTAGTTATCCCTCATTATCACTCTGAAGTTTTCTATGTCTGGGCAACCAACATGAAATGTCTTGCAAGTCCCTGATTTTTGGAGCCTGCAGTAGTTGTCACATCTCTCTGCAGAATTCTGCATGGTTTCAGAGCTCTGGATGTTAGTCTAATACAGGTCTGACACATGGTACTTCTGCAGATGACCTGGGTCCAGGGTTGAGACTCACCGAAAGTGTCCTGTTTGCTTTGGGGATAGGGTTGGAATGACTCTTACAGGAAGGTCTTGCTTTCTTGCTTTCTTGGGGGCTGTACCTTCTTTGAAATATAATCAGTGCTGCCTTATAACTTTGCCATGCTAAAAACTTGCTTTCATTTTCCACAGGTGACTGGGAATGCTTCTCCTAATAGATCGTGAATGGATAGAGAGTGTTCTCGTGAGCAAGCCTCACCTCACAGCTGAGGCTGGTTTTGTAGCCTTGTAATACAGTAGTGCTATTGCTGGTAACACACTGTAGGTTTGTATGGAGTTTGCAAGGCCTCAGAATAGAAGCTTGTCAGGCTTGCTTTGCTAGAAATCTTCTTGACCTGACTGGAGTTTTGTTTTTACTTCATTTAGCTGTAATGGCAATTTTCTAATGACCATGTGGCTATGTCTATTTTTTTTAGTTTTGCTTATTATTGTATGGTACAGCCCTAGCTTCAGAATCAGTAGCAGTAACAAATAGCTGTTCTGTGCCAAGCAAGATATAACCTTAACATAGTGATGTACTGTAGAGGAATAACAGGCCTGGTATGATAGCAGAGGCTTTGAGAAGGGAGGACACAAGATGCCGTGTGGTGGGGTATGGGCACAGAATGATAAGAGCTGGGACACGGGCTGGTCCTGAAGGTCCCAGCTCACCAGTGACGAGTTAAAGAAATGCAGACCGGGAGCTGGGCAAAGTTCTTTGCAGTAGCAAAGCAAAAAAGGTGCAAGTATTCCACATACATAAAACAAGTAATGTATGGTAAACTCAGATGTAATAAGGAGTTGCAGACCAGAGCAAGGTGTGAAAGCATAGTAGAAAACATGTATGTGAAAAAAAAAAAAAAAGGAAGGAGAGTAGGAAGGAGAAATCAACATCATATGCTTCCTGGCAAAGGAATTTGGATGATGATGATTTACTCTACCCTTTTGCCTCCACCTAAGTGGAAACCATCAACATTAGGACACAGAGGAGCAGTAGAGAGCAAGTGTAAACCCAGGAAAAAGGATGGAAACTAAGAACTGTGTGTTTAACATTTTAAACCATATTATTATGGAGATTTTTCTCTTTATAGCAACATTATTCTTTTTTTTTTTTGGTAATAATTACATCTGGACTGATAATTCTTTGATTAGACTACTAAGATTTAATTTATACTGTTCATAAATCCTTATCATTACATATAAGGTGTATTTACTTTTTTCACATAAATTTTTGAGCATAGCATGGCTGCGTAACACAACTTACAGCATCCTGCCTGGAATTACCTGTTGGTGACCTCAACTATGTGGCAAGGAAAAGCCATGTAGAGTCTCCCTGTGCACAGAACTCCAAAATAAACTGCTTAGATACAGGGAGAAGAACTTTAGTCTGTTGATGGCTGACAAACGCAACTTTTAATTGCTTGGTGTGATGACCGAGGAGGTAATTTTACATTGGTTCAAAATTATCGCAATGTACCCCTTCATATGACTCTGCCTGATTTCCACTATAGCTTTTTTCCTATAAAGCATTATGCAGGAGGACTTTCTGCAACACACAAGGTACAAATCGGAGCATAAATACATATCTGTATGCTTGTCTTTGGCGCTGGCTCTACCTACCTGGGTTTTGTCAGTTCTCCATTTAAATGGCAGTAAATTCTGAATTCTGTTTTCCAGGTACTACATGTTGTGCATGAGTTTTTGAAGCGTCGCACAGGAACTTTGTTCTTTGATTTCCATTACAATAAATGGTTGTTGTGTAGCTAAAGCACTGCATAATAAAACAAACAAAAAAAAAAGAGAGAGAGAAAGAAAATATGTCTGTCATCCTAAACATCCCATTTATTATTTTTCATAAAATGTATTTATACACAACTAGAAAGAGACTGAGTATCAGTGTTTCTTTAACATGTTGCTAGTAATACAGAGAGGCTTTTAATACTTGTGGTCTATCTTAATGGCATCTGTTTCTATGGAACATCTAAAAAAAGTTGGTCTTTATGCTACTTCCAGTCTGATGCTGATCAAAACCAATAATAAAACCATTTCTACAGAACTTGGGAAATAGCTGTCTGTACAATTATATATATATTCCTGTAGGACCTAGAGGCCCATCAAACCAAGCCCTCACAGTAGCGGCTGCTGTATAGAATAATAAGATAGCCCCAGTCCTGGTAAGAGGGGATGAGTTGGACTGCAAAGATATGTGTAAGGAAAGATAAGGCACTAAAGTGATATCCACGGAGCCTCCAGGTTCTCAAGACATACAGTTCTGTGCTATATATATTTACTTACCTTATAGAGCCCCCATGTTCCTAAATCTTACTGTGAAATACCAGAGCTGAATGAATAGCCAGGGCAAAGGAGAACTCCAGGAATGTATCTTCAAAGTCTAAGGAAAACTCATTTTCAACACATGCATAGCCTTTTTTTCATCACTTCACAGAAATGTTCTCACAGTTGGATTTTCATATCATCAGTACTTGCAAAATCTATGATTCACTTATTTCTCACAATGAAAAATTAAAAGCTTGATGATACAAGTAGTCCAGACTGTTCTCACAGAATATTAGTGGGCCTGCTTACAGCCGATAGACATGGATAAACTTACTTTGATGCTTTATATGTGTGCATAATAAGGACTCTGTTATAATACCATAAACACAAATCTTTGCTAGCCAAAATCATGTTTTGGACTCAGATATAAAATCTGAGACACGTGTTCTTGTTGCTTAGTTACAGAATTCTCCAATAGAGAACAAAACGTGTGACTCCAGCAAACATGAAAAAATAAACTGAATATTTGTCAAAGTAATCCTTGGCATTCATGTCACCTGTACGCCAAATATTCAAGAGATTGTGAATAACACCTTGAAATATGAAAATGACTTCTGAGGGTTAATGCCAGAAAATGTGCAGAAGCTGAGTTCATAAGACTATTATTTGTTACAGAAGTGACACCGATCGATAGACTGCAAAAAACTATCATGAGTTGTTCTGTAGTGCTCCCTCTGGTTAATAACGGGAACTATGCCTGCAAGGGAAACACATTTATGACTGAAAGAGGGAGAATGACTGAAATTTAGATGATCTAAGTATAGGGCAAAATGTGAAAGACAATAAAACTTCCTGAAAAGCCTATGGCGTTACTTTCCCTTGGAAATAAAAGCTTCTTAGATGATCCCAATGGGACGTAACATTCAAACCTATTGAAGCAGAACCTGTTCCAAGAGTAAACTTGACCGCACCCAGACATGTCCTCAATGATGATTAATGAGCCATGACAGACATACATCAGGTCAGTGATGCTGATGGAGATTTTTTTTACAGAACTCCTTGAATAATGGTATGCCTGTGATAAGTGCTGCAGAAAGGATTACATTTAGCTTAATGCAACTGGTCATGAAGACTGACAGGAATTTGCTTTAGGGGATTGACTCATTTATTCAGGAGAAGGAAATGATCATAATCTATTTTTTTTATTTAGTATCCATAGACATTCCAAGACTTACCTGTGTATAGGGCAAACCTATTTAGATGCTTGAGACTTGTGAAATAAGCCAAGCACATGATGGGGCAGAAGAGAAGAAAAACACAAATTCATGGGAACTTGTTGCTCATGGGAACTCTGGAGTTTATGGTTAAATGGCTCTTTTTCTGCCCACCTTGATATGCAGCCAGAGGCCTTGGCCCTGTTTTGGCATGCTTCTGTGGTGGCAGCTGTGAAGGATTATGTTGGAGAAAAGAAGGTTAGGTGTGTGCAGAATACATATATGTGAAATAGAAAAGTATTAAGGGGCTGCAGCAAGGACCAAATCTTCCCCATTATATCTTCTAGCAGGTTTTTGAGATTTTGTTTGGAATAAAAAGAGACTCAGCATCAAGGCAGCATAAGAGTTGTTAGCACCATTTGCCCTTTTTGAGCCTTCTGATTCCCCACCACTGATTCAATTGCTCATTTAATTTTAAAAACCAGCAGCAATGGCCAGATGTATCAATGCAACCACAGTAACAAGCCAAAGGACACAGGGAAGTCCTTTGTAGCTGTGTTGCAACAACGTGCCCTCACTACACACCCTTTGTGTACAGGTGAAGCTTTATGACTCTTAACTGTCCACCACTTACCAGCTTTGTGAAGGCACTGGGAGAAGCACTCAGCTGTTTGGACAACTGGGTATTATCTCTGAAGTCTGATGTCAGCATTCAAAGCAACAATGGTCTCCCTGAAGGAGAGTGGCTGAGGTGAAGGCGAGGATATAGGTCAAGTGACTGTGGGATACCACATAGGAGTCTAGCAAGTATAACCAGTCTCATGCTCTTCTAGAGACAGTGTGCCTTGGCTGTTTGGATTCAACTCCTCTTTCCACTGTGCGTTCAGAGTCCTTGAACTAAAGTTTAGCCTCAACCTCAAAACACTTGAGGGACGGTGCCTGTGACCATGGCACTCCTAAACTTCTTGGAGAAAACAGCTTTTAGTTTCTAAAGGAGGATCTGGCAGCTGACTACAGGGCACCCTGGGAGGTGTCCTCAGTCTTTGGAATCACTCTGCCCAGCAAAGCCACTGAGCCTTCTCCAAACAGTTCTCTCCGCAAATCCTGTTTAGATTTCGAAAGGCTGTCCTTCTGCTTCATTTGAAAAACCGCATAAAAAAACTCTAGTGGAAACAGCTGTTACCTTGATTTGGTAGGCCTCTGACTGCATCAGGGTTGCTATTAGCAAATGTCGTCAGTGAATTTAGGGCTAAAATCTTGCCTGAGGTGAACAGAAAGATTTAAAAGCGCCTCTGTTTCCACACTGCCTGGTGTGTTGCTACTGCAAAGGAGGCTCTTCAAAAGCCCTGGGCTACTAAACTAGTTTTGAATTTCACTGTAGAGGACAGCCTTTAAGATTCTGACTGCCTGTCGAGACAGTTGAAAACCTATGAGTGGTTGTATCAGTAAAGTCCTGCTGGTTCACCCGCGGCAAAACTCCTTGAATGGTCCCCCCACAATTTGCTGAAAGCACTCCCAAGATGGGTATCATGAGATGATCCTGCTAATACTCAAGAGAGAACTACAGGAATGCACTCTCCAGAATATCTCCATACCCAGTCTAGAGAACCATGTGTGCCTGTGGGTGAGAGCACCGAGCGTTTAGGAGACTGAAGAGGCTGATAAGCTCTTAGTGAGATTTTCCATAACACTGCAATAGCTTTTAAAATTTGGCCCTTCCATCCCTAGAAAATTCCTTATATTTGCACCTAAAAATTAGGTCTTAGTTCCAAAATCATGTCAGCATATTTCGGAATGCAGCTGTCCCTTTCCCCCTCTAGCATATATTACCTTGCAAACCAGATGCCTTTTTTGGTCGTCTAATGCTGAAAACAGAATTTCGCACTTCCCTATTTCTGTGACTCAAGGCAGGAAGATCTGGTTCTGCCATGTGGCCTCTTTCAGCACTTGTAACAATGAAAGAGTTCTCGGTCGGGGTTACTTCAGTACAGAATCGTTACCCCAATGCAGTGTGCTGCTTTATCGCCCAGCAAAATACAGCTACTTCTAGGTTGAAATGGAGGAAGGGTTTTAACAGCTGAGCACAGAGGATACCTGAGAATAGAAAATATTTTAGTTAAAAAAGAAATAGCCTGAGTGTGCGAGGGCAGCGCGTGCCTTGTGCAACAGTCTGCCAGCAGTGGCTACAGGCAGAACCAATAGTAGCTCAATGACAATTTATTTAAAAGCAGCTAACGTTTGGGGGTTTTGCTAAGGGAGGATCAGGAAAGGTTAAGCTAGTTCAATAAGAACAAGCACTCTCAGTGCAAGTGAGAGCTCCTAGTCTTTTGGGAAGAACTCGGAAAGATCAGAGATGTAAAACGGGAGGAGCAGTTCCAGCAGAGCAGATACCTGCGTGTTAGATCGATGAGGAGAAGCATGAAAGTACAGCTGCTTCTAACAGGGCAGGCATGTGAAGGTCAAGGAACTGGTGAATTCTCAGTGTGCAGCGATCCTTAATATAATACATTTTATGACTATCTGACAGGACCTTCTGGTAAGAGCTGAAGATAATCTAACAGAGCAGCTGTAATTATGGTACAAATACTTCAGGGAAAAGGTAGAGACTTGCTTCCTTTTCTTGTTTCCTGGGTAATGCTAAAGTGAGCAGACATCTGGGAGAAGCAAATTCAGGGCAACAGAGGCATTTTTCTTACCATCTCCACTGCCATCCACTTTAGTTTGGTCACTTGCATTCCAGGCTTCTCCCTATCAAGTACCGTGGTAGGTGTCCATGCAGATGTAGGACTGGAAGCATTGTACATTTAAAAAAATAAAGCAGATGCCTCCAGGAGATATGGAGTCAATGGATATCATAAGCCCTTTCTGCACTGAACTCACTTGTGAAGGGATGATTGTCTCAGCAAGTATGGACTGGGGGTAAGCTGAAGAAAATGAAGTGCAGGTGCTCACCAGACTCCACCTATTTATATCAGTCAGACTCCATCTATTCACAACAAAATGAAAAGATGGCAGCTTTGCAGCTTTCCAGAATGGAACTACCTACTTTTCTTCTTTTGTCAGCCGTTCACGAGGGCTGTGTGTTAAATCTGAAAACAAACAATGGTAAGTCTGCTCTGCTGAGCTGACCGGGCTGTGGTTTTGCAATCTGGTTCACATTTTTTGAAACCATAAAAGACAAGGAATCTATGTAAGTTCTGGGATATGACAGATGACCATTAAAGCAAAGCGTTGGCCTGCTGAGCCACTGCAAACTTGTCATGACTTTGGAGATACAGCTCCTTAAATAAAAGGGAGATTGAGTGAGAAAGCAGTGGTAGAGGGGAGGGTTATAGCTTCCCTAAGGTAAGAGCAGCGCTCAATTTCACCTGGTAAGTTAAGGGGGAGAAATGTTTGAGGGTGGGTGCTACTATAGCAGTATTGTTATATACGGGCATGGTGTGAGATTATAGCCCTTTCCTTATGTTTGCTGTATGTACAAGAGATACTGATCTGCAAGAACTTAACCAAAGCACATGTAGCAGATGCGTGACTCACCCCGGTTTTGCTACAGAATTAGTTCTGTGCCTGTCTTGTGTCAGCCTGTTCTGTGAAACCACTTCCTTAATTTACTTTGTCTAGATGTCATGGCTTAATCACTTGGTGTTGAAACCAATCTGGGGTTACAATAAGTCATTCACCTTATGTTTGAAAGCAGGCTGTGTGCAGAGTAAATTAGAGGCAAATTTTCAGCCTAGCATCCATATGACTTCATCAAGAATAATGTGCTGTGTTGCGGAATACATTTACATTATGTAGGACAGATTTGTTTGACAACTCAGCACTAAAAATCTCCAGAGAAATGAAATTGCCGGATTTCCCATGCTGTCCAATCCTCCCTGAGCAGTCGGCAGCTGCACAGCTGGGGGTATATGAAAAGAGTGGCAGCCTCTCTCCTCCACTTCCCCTCTTCTCAAGATGCAGTGAGCAGAGCTCAACAGGGGATGAGGGTCTAGGCCTTAAGTCGAGCACTTGTAAGCTCCCAGGTAAGAACGGAGGCCTGAATTTCATTTACATTAGGTATTCTCTTACACACTTACTTACCTTCCTTTCTCATGCTATTCCAAATACTCTCCTGTGACTGCCTAGTTGAGTTGTCCACGTAAAGGACAGGCATGTGGGTGTAGGTCACTCTTGTATTCCAGGGGCCTTCCAAGTGCCAAAACTGGGACAGAGGCCTTTGTGCAAATAAAGTCCTGTGGTATGACAGACTTGCAAGCACTGCGAAAGAGCAGGTTGGGAGAGGAAGAAAAGCTCTCGGGGATACTCCCTCTGTACCAAGGAGGCCTAATTAGCTGGATGCTACAAAAGGCTGCTTGCAGCTGGCAGGAAAAGTGGACTGTTGGGAGGGAAGAGGCAAGAAGGGCTCTTTCCTGAGCAGTGGACGATTTCTTGGGTTCTGAGGCTCAGACAGACACACTTTGGACTGAAGGCATTGGGAGCCTGTGAAGATGTGTGAGGCAAGACCGGGACCTGCTGAAGGCAACTGAACTACAGGTTTGATGTGCAAAATGGACCAGATGATCTTTGCCTGTGTGGCTAGAAAGCAGGAAGAACTAGTGGCCTCTGAGGCACACGGTCTTGTAACAACTGTGGGCAGCCCATGACAGGCCTACTAAAAGCACGTAAAATAATGCTCAGTGAATTTTTAAGAGTGTACCTTCAGATACCAAAGTGAGCAGGCTTCAAGTCTAACTTACAGATCAAGACTTTTCTCCTGAAGGAGGGAGCCATTGAATCTCAAAACCATTGCACATTATCCTGTGGCTGTCTCAACCTCGGTCCCATTTGAAAAGGCCCAAAATTAGCTGATCTGTCTGAAAACGTTGGCCTTTAGCTTCTTTAAGGCAGATTTGAGACAGGATGGGCTAGCAAGGGGTGCATGCAGAGCACTGGACACAGACATACAAGCTTCTGTTCCTAGGAAACACTCACATGCTCACCGTTCTGTTCTCTGAGCCTGTGGGGTTTCTCAGCCTGACACAGGGACTACCCAGCACAGATTGTTTTCCTCTGTTTTCCCAGAAATGTGCTAAGGAAGGCGGAGCTGAGGGTACAAATGAACTTGGAGAGCAATGAAACAAACACCCATTCCCCGGGTTCTGCCTCAGCTTTTGGCTTGCAAGAAACAAAGCCAAACACATTTCAACCACTTAATTCTCACCAATGTTTTCTCACCAGGAGAGCACTGAGTAGGTCTGGCCTCTGCCACTACAAATAGCACACAAAGGACAGCTAGTTTTTGGAGGATTCAGGCGGCTGAGTGCAGATATTGCCCTACTGTCCTGTTTCAGGCACAAAGAGCAGGCAATGCATAACCCTCAAACCAGACGTTATTTCTCCAATTGTATTGCTTGCATATCACAGCCCCTTATGGCAGTGCGGAAGATGTATGCCAACTCCACGTTGTCCCTCTCTGACTACTTGTAGAAAGGTCCAACAGAGAGAAGTCATAGCAGGAAGAAATTTGTGAGAAGGCAAAAACAGCAGCATGACACTTAGGTAGCTGCAGTGAGGCATGATCCATTTTTAAGTGATGGAAACAAAGCTCTGCTTAAACTAAACTTACCTAATGAAGGGTTTGATTGTAATGGGAGAGGCCATGTCAGGCTTTTGCTATATAACAGGGATAACAGGTCCTAAATGGTAAAGTTGGGGTGCTACTTTACTGGTATCCAACTGGTAAACTTTAGTATTTGAGATTTTCAGCAGTGACTTCGATGAGATCAGCTCCTCTTTTACTAACTTCGGTGAAAATTTAACCATGGATTCAGGGAGCAAAGCAAGGTGAACATTTGGAGAAGTGGCCACCCAACTTTTGTGCAAACCCAACACCAAATCACTGCCCTGAAAGAAAATGCTAAAATGTCTGTCACGTGCCACTTCAGACTGAATTTAACATCAGCTGCTCCAGTGTTAGGAAAATGGATTGTAAACACTTCAAGCCAGAACTTATTTTTGAAATTGTACTGTGAGGTATCCAGCATTTCTGAGGGTGCTGTAAAACAGAAATGGTATGCTTTTAGGAATGCTATTGTCTGACCGCCTGGACAAACATGAAGGGCTTTGAAATAATACATTCTTCCCTGCACACTTTGAAGGTTCATACCAAACTTATCTTTCCTTCTGTATTGAAATATACTTGCAGCCTCTCTGTGCGGTCCTCTGGGACAGTTGTGTTCTGTTTCAGCATGTTCAGGTTGTGGGAGAGCAGCATGTTCTGTGAGGTTAAATACACTTATCTTCCTTAGGACTGGGCCACACAGTCCACTTGAATCTGGAATAATTGTTTCTAGGGCGAGGCATCTGTAGATCAAGGAAAAAGAAAAGCCAAGTGTACAGTGAGTTTTCATTAAAGAAGAAACAAGGTGATGTCAGTGTCAGAGAAATGTAGACAGTCTCTCTACACTTAAAACAGAAAATAGAAGAAATTCACATAAATGTAACTGAAACATAGATTTAGAAATCTACTGTGTTGAGCAATGGCATCATGTTTTCTCCCTGTTGTTACTGTCATCACACCTACTGCAGTTTTAAGACAGACAGTTACATCACGTGATGTCCTCAGATTCAGTCAAATGTCTGTTTCAAGAAGAAACCTGCCCAACGATCTCTTACACTTTCTGTTTACAAAAGGCAGAAGTGGTGATACAGGATAAACCCACTGAGGTTTTCACTCATGTGGCCTTATGTACAGCTGGAGGGCACCTGCAAAGTTCATGGCACTGCAATTTTGTTTGGTTGTAATAATCACTGTCCCCTATCTCTGGATGTATTCAAAGCTCAAAAAATATTAAACACCAGTGCTCTTTGTGCTCTGTAAACTGTAGTACAGTTTGAAGCTTGCAAGAGCTGCAATAAATTATTCACAGTTTATAGGAATTGAATTCCAGAGCAGGGAGAGGAGATGAACACAGATTGTGAGATGTGGCAAGCCTCCCTCTATTAAAGCATCTGTGCCGTGCCGTTCTTGACATTAACCACCATCCTCTGCCTGTTTCACAAAACAAAGGCCCCCTACAACGCTGTGTGAAGGAAAAAGCAAAAAAGCTGGAGATTTCTTGGCTTCCCTGTGGGGACTCCAGGTTCCTTGCATGGCTGTTTACAGAACAGGCAGCTTCCCAGCCAGAGCGATGGGTTCTGCCTCAGACAAGCTGCTGGGTCCCCTCAGTCCCTCCTCTGCTGTCTGGCACTGCTGTGGCACACCATGGTCCCCAGAGTGGTCTTCAGCCCATAACCACTGTCCACCGGGAAGCTGCTTAGGACTGTGAACTCTAGCATCCCAGATGCTGATTTTATATATGTGTGTATATATATATATATAAAAATATCAAATCTCATATATAAAGTATATAAATTGCATATATGTAATCATATATATAAAAAAATCAAATACCTATGTATGTATATGAGAGTTGATGACTCTTTGTCACATGCTGCAAACAGGAATACGAAAGTCAGAACCTGTCTGGGTTGGTTACCAGCGCCAGTGTGAACTACCCAAACTCCTCAAATGAGATCCTAAACAGATAAAAAGCAGGTAAGACTAAAGTGAGGCCATTGTTCTCTTGCCTCTGTCACCTTGGAGATGAAAAATCTGCTAAAATACCAATGTATTTGTTAAAGTGACTAAACACCATCTTACCGTAAGTAATAAAAGATCTACAAAAATTAAGCCATGAACGAAAGGCAGCAGCAGCTTATGCCGACCTGAGGGCTGGATTCTGTGTTTTGTTTTCAATGGCAGTAACACGCAATTTAAGCATGGCTGATGTCTGTGAGCCGTCTATCAACTGTGTCGCTCCCAGGTGGGTTGTTTTTTTTTTGGTTGAAAAATCGGTAAAAGTACAGTAAATGTGCCAGGGAAGAGGCTTTTGTGACTTTCCGTGCGGGGGGGCGGTGTGTCGGTTTCACACC
>NW_009648902.1:484415-503334 GCF_000708025.1 Charadrius vociferus
GAGGGGGAGGGGGAGGGGGAGGGTGTCGGTGCCTCCGATCCTTCAAACTGAAGTTTTGTTTTCCCCTTAAACGCCGCTGGCGAGGCAGCGGCGCGAGAACGCGCTGCCCCGCAATTACCTCGCAAGGTGATTATTTTTTTTTTAATTTTTTTTATTTTTTGTGCTGTGCCAGCAGCGCGTGGCGTGAATGGGCCCTCTGTTGCGTGTGGAGGTTACCCCAGTGCTGTGCGGATTGCGGCGTGAAGGGATTACTCCTAATGAGAATTTTGATCTTGGATCAAGCCTAAGTGCTCACAAGAGACGTGAGAAACCTCCAGGCCAACACGAAACCATTCTTTCTGAGGTGGTGGTACGTGGGGGAGAAAAGTGTGGGGGAAAAAAAAAAAAATACAAATTTCCTGCAGTCTTTTCTAGGAGCAAATTGAAATGCTCACTCACTCTCCAAGAGCTGGGTGTCCCTACAGCGTTAAAACCATAGGGGTGAGGTATGCATAGAAGTTTTTTAAAAGAGCAAAAAAAAGTATGTTGTCGATGTGTTTACTGAGGCCAGTTGTGAATCCTGCAGCTTGGTTGAATTTCGCACTTGGAGGGGCTAAATACATATTTTTGTATGTATTTTCCCAGTCTTAATTTGGCCTCTTGTGTTTAGCCCATAGATTTACCCAGTGGTTGTTAATCAGGAAAGTTGGGTGAGGAGTTGGCCCATTTGTGTTCTCTGTAGCTACAGCTCCACCGTTCCTGTGTTTCAAGGACACGGCTGTCAACGATGGTGAGCATGACCGTAGCTGGCCTATGAACTGAAGGCTTGGATTATCCTTGGGTTTTTTTAGCTAAGTTTCAGGAATGTTTGTAGATATTCCGGACACTGTAATCACTTTTTAACTGTGTTAACAGCAGGATAGGCTCTCAAAGCACAACCCAGCAGTCCTCCCTTGGACTAGAAGAGACCAAAATTGAAGGAAACTTAATGCTGCAAGAATTTGTAACATGATACCCTTTCCCAGTTTCTGTATACAACTGCGTAAAAGCAACTTAAGTACAGTTTAGCTGTCATTAAATAGCTACAAAAGAGATGAATGAATATTTTTTTTGTTCTTTCACGAACTACAGATAGCTCCTATGTAGCTACTTCAGCCACAGCATATGCTCACGCAAACTGCACGGTATTGCACAGCAATGTAAAATTAAGCAGTAAAGAATTTAGGAAGAATGTTTCTTTACTCTTCAAAGCAGCTTTGTGATTTGCGGTAGTTAAATGCTTCCATTGTTTTCCTTCTCTCCCTTGTGTTTTTTGGTGTTTTTTCACTGCAATCCCACCCGTTGTCCCCTTGTCAACGTTCTTCTCTTCATTTCTAAAGCGTTGATTCTCAGTACTCTGTTGTTACCAGGTTGCTGAGTAATGTGGTTTACTGGTCATCCCTATGTTGTACAAAGGCACAAATAAATTGAGGGGAAATATTTAGATTTGCTATGGTAAATGGGCTGGTGGTGGTAGGAAATCAACCATTTTACCACTTTTACAGCCTTTGAAGTTATTTCCCCCCTCCCCATCTGCCCCGGTTTCATTGCCCACACCTGTTGATGTAGATTTTCCACCTGCATGTGTTATCTGTCGCTTCGGGGATATTTAAGGGAAACTGCACAATTGCTGTTTACTACGTACTGAAGTGTCTGAGGGCCCATTATACATACCAGTGAATCTTCTGACTTCCTCATGAATACAAACTTTACCAAAGCTATAATTTTTCTTTCTCTAGTGGGATAATGATAACTTATTTGCATTTATTCACACAACTTTATTGTCTCCTGAGTTTTGTAGTGTCTGTGGACTTGGATACATGCCAGTGAAGAAACAGTTTTTATACTTTAGAGACGCTTGGGAGGACAGGATTATGAGCTTATAACCGGTCTAGGTGAAATGATCTTTTGCAGACTAGCGTATCAGACCTAGTATTGCAGTGCCTTCCAAAAGGCTCTGCCTTGCATGGGTTGTCTTCTGGATCTGTTCTTGTGAGTACTTGCACTTTCTGTGCTTCCTTTCTCTTCTACCTTGTCAGTGGTCTTCACTCTACAGGCCTTTGCCCTTCCATGTGTGACTTTGATGGCGACTCAGAGTTGCAGCCAGAAATATCAGACTGCGGCAGCGGAAAATGTGCTTCAGGCAAAGAGCATCTCTGCTCGTCTGTTTCACAGTGATTGTGTTTGAAAAGCAGATAGACACATATGCAATATTTTCAAGGAGCATTCCTGTCCTGCTGTATTTCAAGATGGTTTTCTATTCTAATCTGGGCATCTTAAGCTGTAAAAGAGCTAGCTGTTTTTGAAAATGGTGGTTTTTACCCAAGAATAGAAAGCTCATACTTCTACAGTGTTTCTAACAAGACTGGACATGTCTCCCCAGCTTGGAAACTAAGCCAGTTGAGCTGGAATTTTATTGTAAATGGGATTGTTTTTAAAAATAGCACAGATTTCCAATTCATTTTCCTTGGAAGTGTAATTGGAGCCTCGCTACATGGAATATTCATTATCTGGCCTACAAAGGCAAGAACTCCAATTATACTTCATGTTGGGACACCCTCAAAAGTCCTGTATGGTAAACACAGCAGTTACGATCCTTGAAATGTTCATTTTCAGCTTCGCTTATAGAATTAGGAATTTAGAATGAGGAACTAAAATGACACTCTCATCTCAAATGCGGGAGTTTTTTCCCTGTTAGTAGGAGTATTGTTAGCCTCCTTAGGCCTAGGTTAAGACTTCAGTCATGGAACTGGGCTTTCATAGGTAGATTTCTTGAAATGGTTTAATGAATTCATATGTGTGATATATGAGGCCAGGTATGGAAATAATGGGACTTAATTTTTTGCAAGATGTTCACAGTGTGCAAATACAGTGCGTCAGGTATGTGAAAAATATTTGTATGCTGCCAACAACTGTCTTCATAGTTGGTATTTACACAGTACCTGATTACTGGCTGGAAGTCTTGTGCATTACTGCAGTACAAACAATAAAATGTGGGAATTATAATTTGTAATAAATGATAATGGTAATAAGTGCTTTTGCATCAGGCTGGAGGTAAAATCATAAAGCAAAATATCATGAAGACTGCAAAGTCAGAAAGAGGATAAGTGGAAGTTAATTGTTGTACCATAAACTTTCCTTTCCAAGAAAAATGGAGTTCTCGGTTCCTTTGTTTTCAAATGGATGTCTAGCATATGATTAAAATTAATGGTGATTATTTCTCTCTATGTGGGAGAAATCTTGGTGTTTTTCTCAACTGAGCTCCCTTTAAATTTTCTTTAAATGCTCAGACTGCGTACCACAGTGTATACACAAGTACCAACAGGCTGACAGACTGACAAGCATACATCCACTTGCATTTGATTGCAAGAGTAGACTTTTCAAACAGTCTCTTTTGGTTGTGCCCAGCTGCTGTTTGGGGCTTGTCAGTACAGTGATTGGCACTGTACAGGTCTGAAATAACAGTGAACTGCAGGAGCTTTACTCTGAAATTGTTCTACCTTTTAAATAATTCTTCTATTAATACTGTGCAGCTTTTTCACGCCAAAATGGTAACACACACTGATGAGCACAATGAACAAGCTCAATTCTCTGGCACTAACTGTTCCCTACAGCTTACAGATCCATGCTGTGTCTAAACAGCCTTGTGCTCTGAACAAAAGCCTTCCTATTGGAGAAGTAACTCCCTTTGACTTCAAGAACTGCACTGAACTCAATAATCTCTTCCTGTTCTATGGCTGAGGAACTGAGAGATTTAATATTGAAAGAAAACAAACAAGAAAAATCTCTGCAGTATGGCAATTTAAAAACACGTAGTTAGTTCAGTATTGAAACAAATGTGGAGCCCAGCCTTCTACCTAGGGTGTTCATTTTTATTACGGTAAGGGCGGGATTATTGCTTTACATCATATGCTGCTTATTATATTTTCCCTTCAGAGCCTGTAGCATGCTCTGGGCACTATGTAAATGACAATTCTTTCTGTGCAAAAGAAGCGCTGTTCTCTTTTTATATGTAATTACCTGTTAGCAATAACTTAAAGTCTCTGCCTGGGTCTGAGACCTGCCTTTACAACCTCAGCTGGTCAAAGAGACTAATTAGTATACAGACAATAAATGCAGTTATCTAGGAGTAAGAAACACTTGGGTTATGCCTGGGATTTTTCTTTCCTATAAAGGTAATACTGTCCTTCAGATAATTCATCTGATTGCCATTAAAAAATACAAATTGGACATTTTAGTGTTGAACTGAAAAAAAACTCTGAATCATATGGCTGAAGCCCTGCTCTTTGATTTCATGCCAGAGCCTGCATACAATATAGACTGGATTAAGCAGTCTTAAGCCTTCCCTTTGTTTCCCTGATTTCAGTCATTATGGCACTGGTCTGAAGTCATCACAACTTGTCGTGTCTTAACTAGGGGCTGTATTAGTTCAGCTGTTCCCCAAAGAAATACTGAATAGGTGAAATGGAGGTAGAATGCCCATGCCACAGAAACACTATTTGAATTTTTAAGATTTGTGGGTTTAATGTATCTTCCTCATTTTTCTGTTCAGTTGTCATGGTGGTAGTGGGGAGAATACACATTTTTCCAGCCTCTACATTATCTCATTATACCACATATGAATCCTAAGTGTGGTGCTTGTTATAGTTCAGATGCAGGACATGGGTCTTGGCTAGGAGGGCAGTTTTATGTGCTAGTCAGTGCCATTAAAAGAAGGGCGCAGATAGATACATTTTTCCAGACCTGATATTAACAACAACGAAGGTATGAAACCCTGTGCAAATGGGTGGCAAGAAATCTGGGTTTGGCTGCTGAACTGCAGATGCTTGTGATCCTATTTAATCAACAAAGTAGAGATGCTCTAATCATGAGTAATTTTTGGCATTCTTGATTTATTACCTAAGCAGTTCTCTGAATTGGCCTCTAACATGCTAGGAAGAGTTACAGTAAAGTACACAAGCAACCTCCCTAATTGTGTCCCCCTTGGGCTCACCTGGAGCTATGCGGAATGCAAGGCAAAATCCTTTTCCTGAAAAGAAAAAGAAAAAGGGAAGGGTTTTGTTGGAGGTCTTTTGGTGCCAGCAAAACTTGTCTCACCTGGACATGCCTGAAGGAGGAAACTGATGCTTTTTTTTGTGATTCCTGCTTATAAAGGATATTGACTTCTGGTTGGGGGTATGGGTAATATTGGTTACAAAGGTTATCTGTCAGAATGATTCTTCACTGCCAGAAGGTTTTATTTCTGTTTTAATAGTAGCCATGCACACTTTGAAAGAGAAGTTCGGTCCAGTTTTAGGTCATAGGGGCATCTTGAATTAAGTGATGCCCAAACCTTTGGTGGCAGTTATGTTTGGCATTTTACAGCTTGACATTTTTTGTTCCATACGTACACCAAGCAAAAGCAATTAACTTGCTTTGCTTTGCATGTCTCTGCCCATCCTAGGAAGCATTCAACTCACTTCTGTTCAGGCACTGTCAGCACGGATCAACAGCAAGATCCAAAACTCCTTTCCGTAAGTTATTTGGAAGTTTCTCTTCACATTAGTTTCAAATTTCCGTTGTTTAGCCTGAGCAAAGTGGGTTTTTTGTCTGGAGTAATGGTGTAGGGGAATGAGGGTCTTTGTAAAGGAGAGACCTAAACCTGTCTTGTTTTACACAGTGTTGAAGGGTCTGCACTATGCATAGAGCTCACCCTGAACATAGCTTTTCTGGCAGAAGAAATCAGATGTTGCTCATACTAATTTATACCAGACAGTTTCTTCTGTCTTCTTGCATCTAACTGCACGTGAAAATCCCTGAATCACAGGGGCTCAGCCTGGGACTCTTTTTTAAGAGTTTGTTCTAGTCACAGTGTAGTTTTGGCAAGGGAGTTCAAGCTGAATCCTCTGTTGCTTACAGATCTCTTAGAAAGGCAGCCCCATGTATAATTGCTTAGGAAATCTGAGTCTACATACTTTGAAGCTGTCAGACAATTGCCCTCGTGATTCCAAACTTATATTTGAAAAAGTAATTATTGAGGCTTATATATATGTATTAAAATAGGATTAATGTAACTAGAAGGGGGTTTTCTCTATTTCAAGTTGACCATCTCAGCAGCTTAGCTAGGAATGCAACTAGATTCTTCACTTGTGATGGGTGTGCTGTAACCAAACAAGTGATGCCAAAGTTTTTGCTAATTTAATGTATCCATGGCCTAGTCTTGTGTGTGTTTCTCTGGGTGAGAATGAGAACTTCTCTGTAGCTGATACTAGTAGAAGCGGGATATTTTCAGCCTATGCTGTCATGTCTGGAAATGATCACCTTCCCATTGAGCACAGGTCTTGTTTAACTGCGTGCCTTAGTCAGTGTTAAGTCAGAAAGGATGGGACAAGAAGTAGCAAAGAAAGAATGGTATGTCAAATTGGACAGAGAAAAAAAGACCTGATGGGTAGAACAGCTAAGCTGAAAATAGAGGAAGAAGAGCCAGACTGGTAAGAAGAGGTTGGTTGAAAAAGAACTCTTGAGGTGAGTTTTAGGAAAAAGAAGGATATAAGGCCAGAGGGTTTTGCAGCACAGCATGGAAGAGGAAATGAAACATCTTCAAAAAAAAAAAAAAAAAAAAGGGTTCATTTTCCCTTTGAAAATGTAATAATTCTGTTAATAGCTGCCTGACGAACAGGAGAACCCACCTCGTGTGTGCATGTGTGTGTGATATAGTGAGAGCCTTTGCTGAGGCTGTTTAGGCGTTAACGTTCCAGCAGTTAACTTACCATCTATTTGGCAAGCTACAGAGGCATATCGAGAATGGATTACTATGGGTAATAACCATAACTTTGCAGAAAAGCTATGGTTTTTGTCTAGTTTTTTTCGTACTGCATATTTCAGCATATTCAGCGTATTTGCCTTCACTGGGTCTCACAAGGCTGATCTGCATTGCACTGGACTGCATTGTCTTCCAGGAGTCATTTCTGGGCCAATATTTGCTCAAAGCTTGACCAAACGGTAGTTTACTTCATGCACATAGAATGTCTCCACAGAAAAAGAATAGTGCTCAGCTGTGAATTCACTTTCTTCTTTACTAAGAAGTAGCTTCCTTGTGTAGATAAGCTCTAAGTCAGTTTGTGTTTAAACTAGCACTATAATGGTCCATGGAGATGGAGGAATGCCTTCCAGTAATTAGTCATATTTGCAGCATGTCCCAGCAATTCAGCAGTTTGCTGACCTGAAAAATCAAACTCTCCACTTGTATGAGTCAGGCTTTCACGCTGGTCTGCAGTGGTGTAATGTAACTGAGGGCATTGGATGCACCTGGTTTATCTTGTCACAGAATTCGGCTCTGGGCTGCTGTTAACTAGCAACGGATGTTTGTACAGGCCAGGGATAGGGAGAATTAAAGGAAGTCTTTTTTGAAGGGAAGAAGGTAGGAGAAAAGTGCAAGAGAGGATGAAGTCTGAACTGGCGTAGACACTAAGTGCATTAGTTATTCCCTGGAGATAATTCTGTCTGTCCTGTGTGGAAGCTTGTTGATATTTGGGTTTGTACTACATTTTTCCTCGGGGTAAACATGGATTATATGGTTTAGAAACCAGTCTTGTCAAAGAGAAAAGACATAAAACAGTGTGCTCCAAGTAGATTCTCACCCATGTATAGTTTCACAGTTGCATTAACACCAACAGATGAGGATTCATCCATTTATTTAAAGCTCATTAAACATGTGAGTAATTAATTAATCTTGTAAGAATTTGAAAAGCACAAACTTTGGTATGAGGGACTCCGTTTTAACCATCTCTGATGTCTTGCAGCTAGCCATAGACATGCAGGATTTGGATGTCATTTGTATGTGGCAGAAGGAAGCTTTTCACATAGGTTCGTTTGACAGAAGAGTTTGAAAAGGTTATTCCATTACTACGTGCACATCAGGCCCACGTGCTCTAATGCAGCTCCATATAAATCAGTAGTATTATTGTAGCTGCTGAAACTGTAATCCCTAACGAGCAGAAAATACTGCCATCTTGATCCACGAATGTAGGAAAGTCTGAAAAGAAGTTTACCAGCAGCTTACCAACTGGACTTGAACTGATTTTGTAGGAAAGGTAAGGGCTGATTTTGGCCTGTCTGTGACTGGGGACTCTCCTTTATTTTTTGTTTATAGCACAACTCAGCTGTGGCTGTAGCTGGTCTCCACAGATACAAAATAATCACTCTTCTGATCCAGAGCAGCAGGGAGGAACTTGACTCAAAGGTGAGTGACAGTGATTTGTGGAAGTGTCAGAAGTGGGGTCATGTAGTGCATTGCTTCGCAGCCCTTCTCTCCTATACCATTATCTGGATGTACTGTTGCATTCAGTCCCTACTTCACAGCCATACGTGGCTCCAAGTCAGTTGGTGCATGTTAAAGAAAGGAGGAAGGCCAGCCATCTGCTCTGTAGTGCTGCAGCCAAAACTCCACGGAATACTAACAGCAAGACAAAGCTTAGCTGCCGACAGTCTCCCTCTAGGAAGCGCCAGGGAGTGCAAGTGAAAAGATGCAAACACAAAAACTGGCTGTCTGCAATTCAGCCCCAGGAACAAAAAGCTGGAAGAGCCAGGGTTTTCAGAGTCTCAGGAAAGTATGGGTAAAATAAATGAATGCAAGATTTGCATACAGTTGTGATAACTCAATGTAAGGGAACATGTAGTTAAGTGCAAGGTATGTTACTGTTGATATTTGAAGACACAGTTCAAAACTAGAGTTCAGTTGCTGTTTTTAGTAAAAGCAGCCTTGCCTTTTCTTTCATTATCCTCACCAGAGTTTTCCTCGGCAAATGATTTAGGTATGCAGGCCCACACATTCTCAAATCTTAGCACATGCCAGAAAATTGTTGAATGAGGATGTTCTCCTCTAAAGTTGTAATATGAGTGGTAAAGGGGTGTGTTCGACTTCTATTACTTGCTAATACCAAGACGGTAAGTTCCATACACAAACAATTTTTCATGTGTGGCAGGTAAACTAGCAAACAGAGCATCTGTGAATAGCAGTGGGCCATTCAAGTCTCCAGAATCAGTTCCAGTTGGTAGGGGAGCCAACAACTCCTGTACTGCTGGAAAGTTTTGAAACCTGAAATGCAGAGGCTTGCATAAAGCTCTGGAGGCTGTGAGGGTACCAGCAGTAGATTTACATTGACATTCCTAAGGTGGCTGATACTGTGCAAAAGGAGGATGTGCTTCAAAACTCCTGACTGCTTGTCCTCCTCTAAGCAGTTACAGCATAGTGGTATTTTTTTATTGTATGTTTTCCTCTGAAAACAGGGCTTCCAGCCATGGTGCTGTAGTTGGTTTGACACCTCCTTTGGCTCCCCTGTGGCAGTGTGTGCAGCTGAGCATGTTTGTGATGCAGCAGTAGGCAGGTGGTTTTTTTAAGTTATGCTTTGTTCCTTTGTAAGGAGAGTACCGTGGAAAAGCCGGGTGGGAAGATCCCTTAAGAAGTGATTTTCTCCACCATCTTTTTCCAAGGTAGGATCAACTAAACTTAAACTTTTCCTAATAGAATAACTGGCCAAATTTCCCCAGAGTACTGTGTGAAAAAATGCCGTGGGTTGACAAAGTGAGGGAATTAAAGATGTATCAGCGTAAAGATAATAGTGTAAATGAAGATGGATTCCTGCTTCTCGCCATCATTCAGTGGTAGGTTGCAGTCAGTTTTTCAGAGTGGCAGTATGTAAGAAGGGTTATACTCCAGCTGTAGCCTTCAGGGACACACCTGCTCCGGGGCAAGGGCAGCTAAGCTGCTTAATGCATAGAGGGTGCTCAATTCTCCTTGAAAAATGATCTGAAGAAACCCCTGAAAGAAAGAATGTTTATTTTTCTCTCAGGAAGGAGTTTGTTCTTGTGTGGGCAGGATCAGAATGCGTCCACAAATCCCTGCGGGTTTTGTTTGTAGACATGCAATAGGCTAATGAAGAACAAGCTAATCAGACAGAACTGATAGAAACATCGATAATTATTTTTTGAAAGCTCTGATTAGTGGTTGATACAAACCTGAAAAGTTTGGGGTTTTTAGGGGCATTTCCTGTTTGTTTGCTGTCTTACACATTTTTCTAGTTCTTCCTAGCTTTTCTTCTGGGTTGTTGTTTGTTTGTTTGGTTTTTTAACTTCCACCAGAAATGGTGGCAGCAAGGACAAGGGAAAGAAGGTGGAGTCCTTGAGTTTAGGATAAGGAAAGATATTTTTTTTTCTGTAGACAGCTGATGTTTTTTTCATTGTTACTTTGCTAGAAAACCCATCTCCCATTTTTAAAGGCCAATTCTGGGGACAGAAAAGCTTCAATAATTTCCCAGTTAGCTCTACAACCTTAGTTCCATCTGTGCAGCCTGAGATTTCCCAACTGTAATACCCTACAGCTCACATTGCTACGTATGATCTCGTATGCAGGAATCCATTCAGGGCACAGTATTACCTTATGTGTGCAATGTTACGTGCTTATATGTCTAAAATGTAATTGCATAGGGAGGAGTTTTGCATAAGCTTTCTGCTGTCAGAGATTTATTTATCATGAATACTGGAGTGTGTATAAACAGACCATTAATATTACCTTTAAACAGTACCCTAATCATTGTGTGTAATGTTTAAAAGAGGAAAACAGGAAAGACGTTGTGGCTCCAGAGCTATCACTCCAGAACGTCCCAAAGAAATTCTAGCGATTGTTGGCATCTTTGAAGGTACTCATTGGTGAGAGGCTGACTCGATCTTTCATTAAAAATTAAAACAACCTAGGAAAATTAAACCTGAATGCCCAAACTCAAAAATTTCAAAAGCAGTCTCGGAGAGCAAGAGTGAAATTCTGAACCTGTTGCTTTGAGTGGATTCTTTAAAGTTGCTTCAGAAATTGGGACAACTACTTCCCATTTAATCGAGGACCAAAATCACTGGGCAGCTTTTAAAATCTAGCCTTAATTTACTTTTCAGAGTCAGTGAACTGATTTACCTTGATGTGGTAAAGGGACTGCAGAACACGCAGGTGGACTGCACAGAATCTGTCTGTCCCTGAGAGAAACACACTAAGCCTGATCAGTAGCAGGTTAAATCTGAAGATTGCTGGGAATAATTTTTACTTCTTTCTGGTAGGCTACAATGATTCACTAGCCCACACATCACCAAAGAGGAGTCCTGGAAATCTCAGTCAAAGAACTTGTCCCTGATCGTAACTTCCTTTAGAAAGATATGAAAGTCAAAATTGATGAGCACCTTAGGGAGGAAGACTGGACAAAGATCACAGGATACAGCAATTGTAACAAAATTCTTTCCTGAATGTGCAATGGAGCAGACAGCTAATAAGAGAGATAAGAAGCCCCAGAATTATTAGTTTTTATGGAAAGTCTGGCTAGCATGACCAGGAGCAAGTGCAGTAGGATAGAATGAGTGTGTAAAGACTTGAGGACAGAGAAATGGAGGGGTTTTGTCTTGTCCTTCTCCAAAAGCAGAGTGCCTCCAAAGTGTTGCATTAGTCTTGCTACAGGGGCAGGTGGGAATGTGCTGAAGCAGAAGCATCGGAATGAGAAGGAGGTCCTCTAAGCTGAAGAGAAACAGAAAGAATGTCTTCCGAAGGAGAGGAAGGATCTGGATACTGAAGTCAGCGAGTTTTGATGCTAAACAATAAAGACACAGTATTTCACACTTGGGCATGCCATGTGGGGGTAAAGACGAAAACTGGCCAGGAATGATAAGAAAGGACATAGCTTAGTTACTGGAACCTCTGTGGAAATGTACAATAGATTGTTAGTCCATTGAATCCCCAGGAAGATTGTTGATAACCTGACCAGTGGCTGCACAGTCTCTGGCAGGTTAAAGGCAGCATTTGCTGTAGTGGGATTAGCCTCTCCAGCTGCCTGATGAGATCACACAGTAATGGATGGGGCGAATGGAGGGGCACCACGGAAGGTTAAACTTGACTAATGTCCTCTTGCTGCAGATGCTGGGGAGATAATTAACAGGCACAGAGAGATACCTGTTCTTCAGATTAGGACAAAATGAGCAGAAGCAGGAACTGGCCCATCTCAGAACCAAGAAGGAGGCTGTGTCTGCAGAGCAAGCTGGCTACACCCTAGATCCAGCCCCGAATGCCTGCAAGTAGCTGGAGAATGTAGAGGTCAAACCTGCTGCCTTGATAAAAGAGCTGGAAACATTCAGAAAGCGAAGCTATTTCAACAGGGTAAAATGTAACAGCTGGCAGAACTCAAAGGCTCCCTGTTTTTTTGTTGTTTTTTTTTTTTTTATGTAAAAGTACAGTGCAAAGCAAACCCCAAACTGAACAGCCTAGTGAGAGGAGAAGAAGTTAGGTTTAACAGAGCAGACTGCAGCGCCTGTAAATGTGGAAGTTGGCTGGCAGTTCTAAGCAGCTCTGGAAAGACTTGGGTTTGAATAGAGATTTCTGCAGTGTGAGTTTATCTTGATGTCTGGGGAAACTCAAGATTTGAAGAGACACCTTTAAAGCTTGATTGCAGAAGGTACTTCTCCAGCTGTACGAAGAGAACAAAAGCAAAACCTAGTCTCAATCCTGTCTCTGGAAAAGTCAGTCCTGGAAAAGGAGGTGTAAAAGAGGTCTTTCTTGCCACCTGGAAAACAAGCATGGCATGGACACTGAAAAGTTCAGTAATGTGGGGTGCCCATGAGCTCAGTACAGGCTGGGGATGTGAAGAGAAGGAAATGGTTCTGACAAAAAAAAAAAAAAGTGTTACTCTTTCGTTATGGGCACTGTAGTTCCTGGCAGACAAGTCTGAGTCCTGTATTCTCCCTTGTCATAGACATGGAGATGCTGTCAGGAGAAGGACTGAGGTAATCTTCTAGCTCCATGCTGGAGGATTCATGGGTACAGAGGGAGCAGGATGAAGCTGCTGTGAGGCTGGAGAGCCTAAAAGCAGACCTTTGCTTGCGTGGAGGCCAAGGGGCTTGCTGGCCTGTATATCTCAGAGAGTCTAGGTAAATAAAACCTTCCAGGGCCTGAGGGTGGCTTGCTTGCGTTGTAGCTCTTTTGTTAATATACGAGGTGAGGGACAGTGGACTTTCCTCCATGGCCATACTGGTGCTGAAGTAGGCTGTACAGTTATGGAATAGTCCCCTCCTCCCTTTCCTTCTGGTTCACAGGCTGGTTTTGAACGCTTGACGGTGCATTTCCTTCCCTTCTTGATTGTCACTATCTAGTGAAGGAAAAACATCACTTCCTAAAACTGCTCCCCATGACACTAAGATATGAACTGAATGCAAATCTACAGCTCTAGAACTGTGAGTAAAAGAAGATTTGTTAATAAGGGACTGACTTTATCTACAGTTAAGATTTAGAGGGGGCACTGCCAGCCTATGCAGTCAAATTCCCAAGCGCACATCTCCACTGATTTAAGTGAGCTACTCTAATACGTGTTCTCTATGTAAATGTCTGAAGCTTTAGTAGTAATGAGCCCAGCATAGGAGTCCTTCTTCAGGCAAAACTTCTGCTGAGTTTCATGAGAACTGATTGGGTAAGGATTTTAAACAGCCAAATTTTGATCTCTCTTAAATCATTGTTCAAGAAACTAGAGTACTGCAACTGATGTGAAATGGCATTTGGCTGGCCACAAAGAAATTTTGGGAATTCGCCATCTTAACTTACATCTCAAGGTCTAAGTTGGTGAAATTTACATCCTGGTTCGTCTCTTTTATGCCAGTGAAGATTTGTCCATCCGTACCTAAACTGAAGTTAGATAAAACCACATTGCATCCTTTTATTTGGCTTACTTTGCATTTGATCAGGTTCTGTGTCTCCTAGGCTTCACTTCTGTTTTGTGATGAATTTTTGCTTCCTTGTTCCATGCACTAGGGATGTTATTAGCATGAACATTTTTCATGGGAGATGAAGCACATCTTTTTAAAGCATGGGCTTTGGTCACATTGAACTTTTACATTCTGCATAGTTATCAATCCAATCACATTGCTTGGACAGAAACCCTGGCTCGTGCAGGCCCGTCTGTTCCTATAAAAGTTGTCTGGCAATGCACATGTAGTGCACACTGAAATGTTTCTGAAGGAGTTCTGGTTTGGGCTAATTTTTGAAAGACAGACAATTGCACAGAGGAGGGCTGAAATGTTAACACATAAATACATGCTGCATGCCGTTATAAAGTATACCTCAGGAGAATCTGAGAAAGGAAGAAACTTAATATAAAAATAAAATTGCTACCTTACATAAACTTCCGGTATTTTAGTTGGCAACTCTACATATTTTCTTTGCTCTTCAAACTATAGGTTAGATCCATGGTTGGGAAAATCAGCTTATTTCTGGCAAAGTCAAAGAATTTTTACCACCTAAATATTTGGCTGCATGGTTTTTTTTACATCCAGAATGTAGTAATTTTGTTAACGGTGAGCCTCTTAGCACCTTGCTGTATATAGATAACTGCAGTTGTAATTTGGCTTATATTTAATGTTAAGTATTTGTGAGAAATGACAAGGCTATGCTTGTGGCAATGGGCTTTCTTCTTAAAATAACAGCAGTCATTTGGCAACTAAACCTCACAAGAGATGGCTTTTAAATCACCCTTCTTAAACATGAGATATGTTACTTAAGAATATGTTAAATTGTGATTTGCTCATATCTGACCTTCAATATATTTATGTTTTATTTAAAAGATTTAGAAGCATCTTATTAATAACTGGAGGCAGTTTGAAACTTATGCTTATATTGAAAGATGAAGAGGACAAGAGCAAGCTGTTTTGCCCCCAGCAGGCACTGGGACAGGCCTGCAATGTTCTTTGTCTGGAGGGCAGTAACTTCTCAGATTTGCCGCTTCGCATGGCACAGATAAGCGCTGCAAAGCTTTCCCACTGCAGGGCACAGTTGAGGACGTGGGGGTCGTTAAACCTTAGCTAGTGCTTCTGTTTCCATTTGGAACAACTAAACAGGAACAACCTGTTACATGGATATTGTACATAGAAGGATGGGAAGAAAAGTGAGCATAGCAGGTTGCAGTAAACAGCATGATGCAGTCGCTTGTACTCATTGGGCTGTAAACCAGGCTGGAGTGACTAACTCCCATGTTAGGAGATATAAATTGAAGCTAGGATGGTCAGCCAGAGTTTATGTTGCTATAAAATAATAACAATGCAATTATTTCTTACAAAAAGTTAGGAAGCTCTTTCCAGGAAGAACTTACGAAAACTGTCACCATCCACTGACTCAGCTACTGCAAATCAAGGGAGAGGGTAAAGCAAGACAGAGGAGATGCTTGAAATGCAGATTAACCTTCAGTTTGTACCCCAAGATACAATAGTGAGGAATCTTGAAGCTATGGTTGTGCTACAAAACTGTCAAGTAATAGAAAAGAGGTGAGCAAATTTCTTTGAAAAGTAGTGTTCTGAATAGAAGATCTGCTATCTTTCCTGCTTCCTGAACTTAATCCAAACTAGGTCATCTAGGGCAAAAAAGAGCTTGGATTTCCAGATGAAATATCTCAACAGCTGACTGCAAAAGGTGCATTAATCTGTGGCTTGCTTTAGTGCTGAAATCTGTCTTAGACCTCTTCAGTTTATACTAAAGCATTTCTTGATGAGATTGACTAAGCCCGCAGTCTTCTCCAGTATCCTGACGTTAGGAGCCATCAATCTTGCAGGATCAACAATGGTGTGTTTTGCCTTGTACAAGTTACAAGTATGAGGAAATAACTTCCTCCTCAGCAAGAACACAGCCTGTTTTCCTATTTTCACTTCCACCCCTTCATTCCACTACATAATGTCTTTTCCACGAGCAGCAATTTACGTGTTCTCTGACCTCCCAGTACCTGGAGTAGCCACGGTCCATTTGCAGCTCTGTAGCTCTTCCCTTGTATCCAGCCTTGGACCCTAGTGTGGGTGGCTTGTTTGTACTTTCAAAACGACATGGTAGTGAGGGAATAGGCTGAAGGAGAAGACTAGCCTTTGGAAAAGAAGAAAGGATCAGGCTTAATCTGAAAGTGCATGTAATGGGAACTATGTATTGGGCATAACTGGCAGGCTTTTAGTAGCAGGGGGCTGCAAGGGAGGAGGCCACAAACTCCTCTGTGCCAGTCACAGCTGCTTTCAGCCAGCTCTGAAACGGATGAAAACAACCCAAAACCTCAGCTAATGAGGGCAGCACATGGCACCTCTGCTCAAACATATTTAAGAAAGAGCAGCAGCCTCTAGGGCAGGAGGCACTGGAGGAGATGTGGGGAGAACTGTGAGATGTAGGAGGTGGAAGTGGAGAAGACACATGGAAGGGAGGGACACAGTCTTGGAAGGAGACACTCCATGCCAGAGCAGGGACACCCTGGAGGGACTGTGGCCCATGGAGGACCCATGACATAACAGGGCATCCCCGGAGGGACTGTGGCCCATGGAGGACCCACTGTGAAGCAGAGGAACAATACGAGGCAAGGAGCAGTGGAGGAAAATTAATAAGAAGCAAGGAACAGTAGCAAGAAACCATTACACACTGGACCTCAACTTCCCACATTGCCCAGTGCCTCACAGAAGGAACTGGGAGGGACTGAGCATAGCATCTATTGAAAGCAAGGGATGTTGAGACCAGGAAGGGGGTAGGAGAGGTGCCTAATTGAAGCTGACCTTGGGGAGGGTGGAGAAAAGGTATTTCCCTGAGTTTTTAGTTGCTTATGTCTTCTTTTTTTCCCCCTCAATATGTGAATCAGTAGTTGAAATTTTGTGTTAGTTGGCAAAAAAATTAAATTAAGCAGAATTCCCTGACTGAGACTGCTTTGTTTGCAAAGACCTGTCACACCTTCCACAGGATGCAAAAGCCAACATAATGTTTGCTGTGGCTGTAAGACTTGGGAGGTACAAATATTTCTGAGAAATCTATAGGAGCCACATGTGTTCATGCACTCTGAAAACTCAAGCCACCCAAATATAAGTATAATCAGTGGAGGAGATTGTTATTCTTAGAAACTATTCCCAGCATCACTATTGACTTTGTGTTTGTACAGCCCAGCCACTGGATCTAACTGTGCCCCCTTCCCTTGTCATCCTTCTTGTACCATTTGTCAGGGCTTGTCTCTCAGTGACCTGATGCCACTGTCATGCAATCAGGAGACTGCAAAAGCAGAGAAACGCTATCCAGTGGTGCCCAAAGATGCTTTCCCACCATCCTACAGGTATTTTAACAGAGCAAACTAAATTAAATGCTCCATTTACTTCTCATGAACAGCTGTATATTAGCTGCTTTGTTGGAAAATGTTGTCCAGATGCTTTAACTGTTGGCACAGATACCGATTCCAGAATTTAAAAAATCCAGCTTTCTGATGATATTGAAAAAAAAACCCACTTCCCTTAGAGGAAACTGGTTTAAGGAAACACCAGTAACAGGACAATTATCAGCTCTTTAGTATCGATGTAGTGCTGCTTCCACTGACATCAGGTCACAAATTCTTTTGAAAACCCTATCCAGTATACCCCACTGTCTTTCAAACTCTTTGCTATGTGGGATGAGCCCTAACACTCTGCTGATAGTAAACTAAATGTACGCTTTCTCCTTGTGTTCTGAGTAAACATGCTGAAATTATTAATTTTACAATTTAAAATTATAATCCAGTAAATATTTGGAAATGTGAAAAGATGGGAAGCTTTAGTATACGGTGAAAATCACACAGCTGCATTTATATATTAAAGACCCAATTTTTATTTCACTTTTACAACCAGATGAAGGTACAACCTGAGCGAATATGTTTAAGTCAGTGAAGTCTTACTCATTTTGTCTAGTCCTGAGCCTCTGTGAGATGGTGGCTGAGGGAAGGAGCTTGGGTCCCTGCCGAAATGAACGTGTCAGCTTTTATTCAGTGTAGAAGGGTCTGTCTTATTAATTTGAATATTAACTGCAATCTATGAGATAGCATAGTTCATAGTATTACTTCAGATCACAATCAGTCCGAGCTCTCTGGATTTTGCTTTCAGGTATTTGTATTTCTATGCCACTCAAAGAAATACAATGGTGGTAGGCTGAGCATTGAAATACAAGTCAGGAAACTTGAAGGTACAGTTCCCTCAGTAACCATGTATCATCCAGATTGCTCATAATAAGGCAAAGCATTAACAGCAAGCACCATAACATCAACCACTTCACTGCAGAAGAGCAATGGCAGTGCATTATTTCTGTAAAGGGAACTACAATTTAAAGTTGCCTGCCTTTTGCTTGTTTTCATTCACAGTATTTTATGTGTTGAAAATGCACTGCTACACTTTTCCAGGTTGCACTGCAGGGATTTTAAGTGTACCTGCTGTGTACCAAGCAAAAAATTCAGATGGGGTTGCATGACAGCTGATGTTTCTAGGGGAGGAGCCCTTTTGGGAGGACAAGGAACTGTGACACCCTCAGCCATTTGAGAATTTAATAATTGCTAAGATCAATAACACAGGCCATTTCTTGGGTAGCTAAAGCATGCTATCATTTCTAGATTTTGTGTTTGGAGCAAGTGAAGTTGGTCACTGTGAACCTTTAAAAATAAATTGAGTGTTTTTTTTTTTTTTTAATTAAAGTTTGTCAATTTCTCCAAGAACTGACTCAACTGAATTCATCCTTATTTAAGGTAAGTATCAGAGCATTACCTTTCACAGTTCCTTGCCTTTTCCTTCCCGTAAGTGACACGGAGGACAAATTCTGGTGCTGTTGAAGTTGGCTGTTACTGATTCCAGCCAGGCCAGTGCTCTTGGTACGCTCTGTAGCTGGACAGCTGAGGATGTACCTGTGCCCAACTTGTCCCGGCTGAGCTCTGAAGGTGCAAGGACCGGAGCAGGCGTGGAGCTGAGGGCAGTGGGAGCAGCACAGTGGCCTCGCAGGTGACTCCGTGCCCGGGGTTCTGCTCTTTCTGCCCGCGGTCCCCAGGAAGGGCCGGCCGGGGGGGCAGGCGTGGGAGCCTGATGCGAGGGGCTGGGATGCTTCTCACGCATC
>NW_009648902.1:503946-506916 GCF_000708025.1 Charadrius vociferus
GGCGGCATAAAGCGGCGGGGGGGAGAAAAAAAAGAAAAGAAAAGAAGTGTTTTGTTTTGTTGTGTTTTGTTTTGTTTTTTTTTTCGTTTTCCGGCGTGGTGCCGCTCGCTGTGCCCAGCGTGTTAGGAGTGTGGCTCGGAGGATAGCTTATGGGGTAGCGGGGGATCGGGAAGGGGCTAATAGCGGGGTATTTTGTGTGTGTTATTTTTTTTTTTCCAATTATTTTATTTTAGCTTATCCTGATCGAGACGACTCTGACTTGGCAGCGTTCACGTAGGGTGGCTCACCTTACCGCCGCCTCTTCCAGCCCTGGTGGGTGCTAGAAGATAACGGGAGGGTTTTCATCTCCTTCACTCCTACATGAATCCTATAAAGTCGTGGGGGAAGAGGGGAGGGTCTTGGGATGAGGGGAGTGTAAAAATAAAAGACGGATCCGGCCGGTTTTGTGATGTGCAGGAGGTTCGGTTGCATGCAACAAATCTTGCTTCTGCTTGCCAGACTGGTGTTAAGTCTGGACTGCTACATTACAACCTATCATCAGCCTGTTACAAAATAGTGTTGCTTAGTTCTGGAGGTACACGACTGTCCAGATGCTTAAAACGTAGCAGGAAATATTCTCGATTCTATATTAAAAGTTGGTATTAAACAGTATTTTTGCCTGCTTTAAACATAAACCAGGGGTTCCCCCTCCCTCTGGCTGTTGGCTTTGGAGATTTTAAGGTTGTACAAATAACTTGGAGGATCAAAGTTGATCTTTAGTGTGTTGGAATAGACCTTACTGAAGCCAGGGGGATGTAAACATGTGCTTATATGCTTGTAAACATGTGCTAAGTTAAGGCTGAAAGATGAGTTGGATTTTCTTGAAAATTATTGATACGGATTAGTACATAAAAATTCATTTTGGCCGTGCCTTTGAAAATGAGTTGGTGCTTGCACTGCAGAGAGCAGCCATATCTTGGGGATGTTCTATTACCAACAGATGGCTAAGCTTGCTGTCGAAAGTCTTTTGTCATGCAGCAGTCTCGCTCTCTTTTGGAAGAGGGTCATAGTAGTAAACATTCAGTGCAAATGCTTTTTGTGCTTGGCCCTTGAGGCACAGCTTGCCTCCCTAACAAGTGGAACTGGCGATTTGCGCCGAGACTTTTCCTGTAACACAGATCATTGCGTGGTTCTGTGATGCCCCTGTCGGCTGTTAAGCTAAATGGGTGCTGCCTGGGACTCCGCAGTGTGTTACGGATGCAGCAGATACAAGTGCTGTTGGTGGGTCTTCACAAGTCATTGTGCAAATTTGAATTTTAATTTATATAAGATTAGGGTGATCCAGTCTGTATCAGGTATGGTCTGGACAAGTAAGGGCAGGACTCTGATGCTTTTACTCATGACATGGAGCACCTTGTTTCTCATGTAATCATAATCTGGTAGGGCTGATTATGGTAAGAGTTAGAAGTCAGCTCTTAACAAAGTGTGGCTAAAGTTTGGTAGCATGGAACACAAGAGCTGTGTGGTAGAATTTAAGTTGCACTTTTGAAGTTGAGAATGCCTAGCTTTCAAAAAAATAATAAAAAGTTATGCTTTTTTATGCTCACTGTGGGTGTTCTGAGGAGATACATCCTGGCCTCTGGGCTGCAAGAAATCACAATTGGAGTCATCTAGCATTAGAGTGTAATAATCAAGCAGCTAGCTGCAACTATTTGCAGTAACTTTCCCCTGAGAAGTTGCTGCTGAACTACACAGCCATATGATATTTATGTGAAACAAACACCTCGGGTGCAGCTATATGTAAGATTTTGGCGTATGCAGGAGTCATGGTAATCTTTTGGATGTTGGTTCCAAATGTCCTCTGAGTATAGCTGTATAGCAGTGCAAGCGGGTATGTTGAAAGTTTCTTAGCGGTCTCATCACCCTGTGAGATCGAGGCACGTTTATAAATCGTTTTGCCACAGGCAGCTGCTGGCAAACCTTTTTTGTAACGCTAAATTTGTTTCCGAAAACAAGTGTAGTTCAATGCTACTGGTGTGAGCAGAGACTTGGTCTGGCACCAAATTCAACATCTACCATTATGGTGTAGGTAAAGAGTGGCTCCTGGTGAAATGCTGAACTACAAAAGATGAAATGCCATGAGTTTAAAAAAAGCTCAGTAAAGTTCCTTAGGCTGAACTTCTCCCTGGCTGTGCAAAGGTAAAACAGTCTGCTGGGATTCAGGAATAAGCCTCAGTGACTTGAAGAAAGCGTCTGTGGACCTCCTGTGCAGATTCCGGGCTTGGAGCATTCTCATGGTTATCAAGTGTAATATGAACAATTCAGAAAGCAGGTCTTCCCTTGCCTTCATCTCTGCAAGCCTGTTGTATCAGCAGTGAGTTCATCTGGCAGAGTTAGACCCACAAAGACAGAGCAGCAAGAGGATCGGTACTGAACTCATCCATCTGTAGCCAAACATGATCAGCTCTGCTAGTGTTTATCACATGCATTGCACCATGCAGGCACAGAATTTCTTAGGGTGTGGTTTCTTCAGAACTTTAATCCAGTGTAATGGAAGGTTGGTAGTGAAGGACCTGCTTGATTTTCCTCTGACTGCCTGTTCTCTTTTCTCTCTCTGGCCATTTCATCCTCCGTGCTGGCACTGGAGTTCACCAACCCAGGGTTGCTTGGTGATTATTTTTTTTTCCAGCATCCTGTGTTCGCAGTCTTCTCATGGCTTTGTGAGCACTGGTGCCAGCACAAAGATGATGACAGGAGCGGAGCAGAAAGGAAACCAGACTACCACTTTGTTTAAGTAACCTCGGAGCAAGCACCCTTGGTGTTTATATAGATCTCTTAGGCTGGGCAACACACCAAATCCTGAAATAAGTCCGGAGGCCATGGCTGACCAAACACCAGTGTGTTTCTATTAGGCTGGTAATTGTTGATGACCTCTGCTGTGAGAGGGGCTAGAGTCAGGACCTACTATTCAGTAAAACGTGTTTTATAAAT
>NW_009648902.1:506946-529387 GCF_000708025.1 Charadrius vociferus
TTCTCTAGGTCTGACATGGTAGAAGTTCACTCTGGCTGAGATTGTCTCATATTTATGCCATCTGAGGATGTGAATCCTGAATACTTGAAAGTTTTCTGTGTAGTTAATGAGCACGCACGTCTGCAGCTACTGATATTAAGAGCATTGGTAAAAAACCCCACATGGTAAGACTATTTGTAGTGTTCAAAAGGTGATCACCACAAAAAAGTTAAAATATTTCATATTCTGTAGCTACATGTCTTGTATTTCTACTGGTTCTACAAAAGTCACACAGAGCAACTCAGAAGAATTACCATGATTTGAACTACTGACTGGAGCACCCGGTTCTCTACTTTTTTTTTTTTTTTTTCGGTCTGTTTCTCTAAAATAGGTGGCAGCAAAACTAGTCCTGTCTCTTACAGCATTTGGGGGAAAGCATATGAGCTTTCCTCAAGGACTGAGTGCGAGACAGAGTAGGATGAAAAACTGTTGATGCAACTTTCCTGATACAACAGGCTAACACTATAGGGAAAAAATGGGAGCATTCGGATCTTTATTCATTGGGTTAGTAGTGAGAAAGCTTGATCATAGATAATAAAAATGCACATCAGTTTGAATGGCATAAATATCCAAATACAAGCTGACCTTTTCCCTCTTCTGTTATTTTCTGGAGAAGTGTTGCTTAGCAGAGCTCTACCTAATGCAGTGAGATCAGTGTGTGTGACGCTGACTTTGTTAGGGAACAATTGGTATAAGACAGAAAAAGGAGAGCAAAAGAGCCTTTCCAAGACTGTTCTGGTTTGGGCTAGATAGCAAGGTCGTTCTCTGGGAAAGAACAAACAAAGTCAGAGCCTCTGAGCACACAGTTCAGAGATCATTCTGGAGGTCTGGTTTCCTTTTTAGCAAATAGCAGGCAGGGCTGTCTCTAAGATAGAGGTGGCTAAAACCTGTTACCACCCTACTTTCTTGGCTCCCTGAAACAATTTGCAGTTTTACTAGCCCATTTCCAAGTGAATGGCTCTTAATGGGAGCAGGCAAGGAAACTGTGCAACTGATACTCATTAGCATTCTTGGTTGTTAGCTTAGTAAAAGCCAAAATTAAGCCGTATGGAAGGTCTCAGAGCAGCAGTGATGGTGTCGGTGACAAGAGAGGACTAGTGACCGGGAGAACCTGCTTCCCAGCACCTGTACCCATCTTCTTGTGATGACTTGCCCCGTTTCCTTTTATCTGCATTCACTGTTGTTATAACAATGACATAACAAAAGTTCATACTCTTTATGGTATAAGTGAAAGTGTGTTTTTTCTCACCTGCAGCAGGTAACACATCTTTCTAAATACTGTAGGCTGTGTTGCTAGTGTCAGCAACCTGGGTTTAAGTCCCAGGTTTTCAGATGTAGCATCTGCTTTTCCAGTTGAATTTTTGTGCCTTCAAAAGAAACAAGCAAATTATGAGACATGTTCTTTTGTCTGAGAGCTGTATTCATGGAGATTATATTGATATGCTAGGGATCTATTGGAGGCTTTTTTCCTTTTCCCTGTATTGTAATTATGTTTCCATAAAAAAAGAGTTTGGCTATGGCTGCTGATAAAAGCAGATATAGGACCAAATGTGAATGGATTAAAAAAACATGAAACTCCTCATCCAAACAATAAAGCAGCACCAACCTTTTCTGAATGCAGATACATGGAGACTTCATTCTGGTAGAAGTACAGGAGTCAAAATTCAAAATCTACTCCTCCCCTAAACGAAATGTTCCTATTTAATAAACTGAATTGATCCTGTAGTTGTATTCTTGTTCTACCAACAGGCAATGTGCTTTTTATCCAATTTTTTTTTTTTTTAGTATTTCAGATAATTATTCTCTATTAAATCAGTGTAGCAATTCTAACTGCTTTGTTTTTCCCAAACTGTTTTGTTTTTTCTCAAACCTATATTTAAATATTCATCCTAAAGTAAGCAATAGGAGTTTTCTTACTGTCTTTGGAGAGATCTGGACTCACAAACTGATGCCATCACCTGTATACCATCTGTTTTCAGATTTCTTCAGATCTGATTTTTCCCAGCTTATTTTTTTGTTCTCCTGATTGCCATATCTTCCAGAATTCATTCCCATTTCTTGGAACATGCTTTTGATAATTCCCACCACTACAGCTCTATTCCCGATTGTATTTATCTGTAAAACTAGATATAATTGCAGTCAACTGGATTGTCTGTGGGAGTATGCTTTGACTCTAGTGAAACTTTATCAGCACCATTAAGGATATCCTAAGCTCAGCAAAAACATTGTATGTTTTGGAGCCTATATCCATTAAAAACTTGCAAAACTTTTGTTTACAGTTCTCTCTTGCAAGTGTATTGCTTTTCCTTTTGTCATTTCATGCCTCTTCTGTGCTTACCTGAAGTGTTTTCTGTTCTGAGTCATTTGGTTGAAATTCAGTAGGCCACAGCTCTTCCCTTCTGTGCATGGTCCCTTGAAACTATTGGAGCAAACTAACAAAGCTCTGTCCTGAATCCTTCTGCATCATGAGATGTAGCTGAGGAAATGGACAAATTCTGTCATCCCTCTCTCTTGGATCTATCTGTGCGTGATGCTAAAATAGGCGTATATTAGCATGTTTTGCACGTCTGTTAACTGTCATGCTGATCCTAAGGATTGAAGCTTCAGCAGTGGGGGTATAGGGTTGTACAGCTGGAGCTAAAGAATATAAACTGTTTCCTCTGTGGGTTGGGCAAAATGGGGAAGATTAGCACACACTTTCTGGCAATGCTCCCAGCTAGCTGCCCTGTGCCATACCTGCCGCAGCAGGCACGTGGGGTTCCTTCTTATCGTGTGTGCCAATTATTTTCATATTCTTCTATGAATAGCTTTAGAGATAAGTGGTTATTGAACTCTGTATCAGTTGCCAAGATTGATCAGAAAATCATTCCTCTTCATAGCGGACAGTCATTTGTTTTCAAAAGTACTTGGACTGTTTTATCTGTTTTATCAATTTAGTGAATTACCAGCTTCCAAATCCATAGTTAGATGGTGGCCATGTGGCAGCTGAGGTTGTCTTGCGGCCCAGTTTGTTGTAGGCTTTAAAGGATCAAACTCTGCTCAAGCTGACAATGGCTGCTAAGTGCTGCCTTTGCCAGTTTATTGCTTTTTTTGACCATGTCATTTCCTTTCATTGTGCTAGAGGCTTTTTCTTGGATGTTGTTTTTCTGCATAGTTCAGGGGTATTGTTGTTTCATCTGCTGTTACTTATACCTATGCCACAGATATCAGTGCAGTTGCGTACATACCAAGCTTAACAGCTTCTTATATGTTTCTATGTTGTGCTCTGCTCTGTAACTGAACACACACACTGGTTTATGGCATGGTGGTCCCAAACGGCAAAAATGAAGAGGAAAATAACAGTAGAGTTTCTTTTGAAGTTACAAGGCAGGCATACACCTCAAACTGTAGTTTAATCTTGTGCTGGGCAGAGCCTGTGTCCTTGTCTTCTCCAAGATGAAGAGCAAGGTACAAAAACAAGATGTAGAATGAGACACTCCTTTCCAAAAAAAATTCCTTATGAACGCGATGGCAAAGATGCAAGGCTTGGTAACTTTGCTCAACAGAAGATACATCCATGCTAGTGATGCTTCAGCCACTCTGCAGTAGTATGGAGGAGCAACTATCAGCATTACGCTTTGTTAAACCGGATCTACAGCTACTTTGTCTAAAGTGATACAGTGCCCAGGATGTGCTGTGGAACAGGAGCTGGTCAAAAGTTTTCTGTCCTAACACCCTCTTGTGGGTTTCTTTTCCTGAATGTTGAGGCTGATGACTTGCTTGGGGAGCTGTGTCTTCCTCGTCCTCCTCAAGGTTGCTGCCAAGCAGAAAAGTATTGTTTGAAATGTGAAATGTTTCACCCTTTTTCCTAGTTGCAAAGATAACGTCCTTAAACAGGATGCGTCATCAGCTGGAAAAAGTGACTGAGGCTGTATAACACAGCTTTTTGCAGACTGTGTACTGATGGTACTTATAGTTGCTCAGAGATCAAAGCTTAATGGCATGAATTGAGCTCAAATGTCGCAATTATTATTTTAGCAGGATGTTCTATTATTTCTAGATTCTACTAGAGAGGAGCTCATTCTTTTAGAGCCAAAAAAAAAAAATCTGCTAATATGGACTATGGATTTTTGGACATTGGCCGTGATAAAGCAAATCAGCTTTTGTGTTTGTTTTTGCCAAAGAGTGGACTAGATTTTGGCCTTTTTTTTTTTTGCATGGGGAAAGTAGGGGACGTTCGGTGTAATGTTGAAAGTTGAAATGCTTCACGTATTTCACAACCTTCCAGTGGAAGTGGGTTTTTTTTTTTTAATTTTATAAAATAGATAACTGTGTTTCATCTTGAGTGTTATACTTGACATTTAAGCAATTCCTCTTGCCTAAGTGCATGCCGCAGTATCTTGCATATGCTCTTCTTTGGCTCAGTCCAGCTGTGGTGCATGCAAGCTTAACATCTTCCATTGCATTGGAGCTGTACTTGTTTTCACCAACGAGCCTTTTGAGCATGCTAGAAGTAATGAGAACCAGTTGTTGTGGTCATTCTGGTAGGCAGACATTGCCTCCCTGTGACCTGGGACAGGTTTTCAAAACAGCTTGGCAGGTTGTACCACAAGGGAAGCTTATAAAACCAAAAACAAAAAACCCCAAACAAAAAACCAAACCACCACCTACTTCTGAAAATGTGGCATGGTGTAAATGTCTAAAGGAGGCACTGAGGACTTTGGAAAATGTAGTCCAGTGTGTATTATGGAGTACTTTGTAAGATAGTGCTTGACTCTGGGAAATTGGCCCCTATGGTTTATTTCTGATTGGTAGGGATGAGGCCACCTGTGGCCCAGAAATACATCTTAGGAAGACATACTCTGAAGAGTTTAGGGCCAGGGATTTCAGTGCTTGTTATGTTAATTCTGGGCCAGGTCTTTCAAAATGAGCATCTGCTCAGGTGTTCATAGCGCAGCATTCAGAAGGGCTCAGCACATAATACACTGAAAAATCCATTTGCTCAGTCCTAGTGCCAAGGCTGAATACCTTTAGAAACCTCTTGCCATTTTGCCTTAATAGTTGGGAAGCCAGATTTCTGCCCCTAACATGACATTTTATTAGTTCCAACTTTTCCCAGAGCAAGATCCAGGCTCCTTTCTCTTAGTAGTACCTAGTGCAGCAAGCAGAACTGAGCATTGGGCTCAGATTATGTCACCAGTATTTTTAATAGCAGCAGTTAAAGCAGGTTGTGAATAGGTATTTTATAGTCAGGCTGTGCTAAAAGGAGCAGCCCTTTTCCACTGATTGTCTCCAGTCTTCTGTGAGGTTGGGGCCCCTTAGATGGCAAAGGGAAGTAATTTATTCAGTGTTTGTAGCTGTTGTGCCTGCTGCCTTAAGGATCCTATGGATAAGTTGAGATGCCATGTGCCTCAGTTTTGTCTGGACCAGAGGTGGCAGATTGCTAGAGGGGTTCTATGAGACTGTTTCATCAGCTTCCTGATGTTTTGGCAGTATCCTTTAATATTAGTTTTACAAAAATTGACATGCATGTCAGGGAGGGAAAATGAGTTAATCTCGTTGTGGATTATCATGAATGTGGATCTTAAAGCGTGTCGGTCATACACATGATTGTTATTTGGGGGCAGATGGATGGCCGTGTTGAAAGCAATGTACTAGTTGCTGGAGAACAAGGCCAGAACCTGTTTACTACCCAGCCTTAGGCCAGGTAGTCAGTGTGTGTAAAGTGATGTAAACTAGTAGAGGATCTTGCCAAGAATTGCCACCCAAATGTTGTTGTTTGTGGTCCTAATTAAATTTGTGCCTGCTGACCTGGAAGGTCTCCAGTCACATTGTTAGCAACAAGGAGTCAGTGTAAACCCTGTGACATGACCTGGGTGACTTTGAAGAGAAAAGCACTTCTCATTCAATGACTTTTTAGATGGAGTAGGAAACTTGGTGTCCAATATTCATTTGGCAAATTGTAGAGAAATACCCCCTGTGGGGAGGTTATGAAAGACCTACTTTGAGTGTCTGTGTGGCTCCACTGATAACGATACTGTGTCCCGGGCAGCAGGCTGTAGGTTCAAAGCTCAGACCTCCACTGCTGATCCTGCATTGCGTGTGATTGCTAAAGAGTGTAGCAGTGCTTAAACTAGGAGACCGACGTGTGGGATCTGGTGGTTATACACTCATCTCTGCTTCTGCTTTGCTTGTGGCCTCAGGTGAGTTGTTTGACCTCTGTGCTGCTAACAGTTTTCATGGCACCTTTTTGTAAATTAGTTCAGGTTCTTTGGGTTAAAAGATTACTTTAAAAGATCAATACTGTTATTCCTATAAAATTATCATTGTTTGGGTGGTAGTTTCCCTTCTTTCCTAGAGCTCCAGTAGATATCATAAGTTTTTTGACTTCTTGAAAGCTTTAGAGATAATAATGTCAGATTTGCTCCTATGGGTTTTGCAAGCTTTGTGTGAGTTGTCTTGATCACAGACATTACTTCTGGTCCTTTATGCACTGTCTGTTTCTGCTGTGGATATTATCTCCAATTAGACTCTAGCAGCAGGATAAAGAATTGCTTGCATTTGTCCACAGCTGTTCTTTATCTAGCCTAATCTCAACAGAATTGGGATTAATGCTGTTTCTTCTCCTCCTTTAGTCTCATTGCAAGCTGCATAGATGGCAAGTGCTCTTAGCTTTCTGGGAATTGTGGAATACGTGTGCTTTGAGAGCTGCCTAGGACCTTGCACAGTAATAGGTTGTACAAAATGGATGTAGTTGTGTAAGAGTAAGTCTCTTGGTTGTAGCTTAGCTACTATGCTGGAAGAAGTGAAATGGTGCTAGACCTTGATTTGGGAGATGTGGATTAATTCTGGACTCTTGGCTTAACCTGCACTTCTGTTACCCAAATGCCCATCCAGGCCACTACTTCTCTGATAGATTGTATTGTTTGGGTCAAAATCTCAGTTCACAAGGCAGGCACTTATGTCCTGCCTCGGTGTTCACAGCCCTTATGGGGACCTGCTGTCAACTAATAGTGCTGGACAACTATGGAACACTGGGGGACTTTGGCCTTGGCTCTGTGCTTTGCAGAGTCAACATGGCTGATGATAATGCTTGCTCCACAAAATGCAGCCAGACACTGCCTAAAGGAAATGAAATGTTAAGACATTTCTCAGCTTTCCCAAAGAGGACTGTATTTCTGCTGAATTTTAGTGTTTGTGCTTTAGTTGCCCCTTTTCTTCCCAAGTGGGTCTCATTTGACTTGATAGGTATGTAGGCAAAAGCTATTGGAGTTAAGCAGATGTACAACTTTTTGTCTTAGGCAGAGCATAAAGTGCTGTGCCATGTCTGCTTGTGGTAGAGGAGCAGTACTGGCTTTAGTACCTCAAACCTGTGCTGTGTCCAGCAAATAATGCCTTTCTTCCCCTCATAACACCATCGTCATTAATACTACACTGGTACTTTCTATGGCTGCTTGGTCTGTGCAGAGCCGCCAGTGGTAGTAGCTTTTGTGATGTGGAATATCTGACTTGAAGAATGGGACAGAGACTGCTAAGTGATTTGATGGATGCCACTGAACCTTCATCAACTAGTAAAAGCTTTTAGCTCTGCTGACCAGGACAGGGTTTAAGTTAGTGTGGGAGACATAAAGGGTCTATAGCCTCTTGCCACAATCCTGAAATGTTCCAGTCTCATAAAGTTTGATAAGTTCACTTTGTTCCCTGTCTAAATAGTGATTTCTTCTCTAGGGGAAAGGTTTTTTCGCCCCCAAAAGAAAGCAAACAGCTGCATTGTTTGCAGAAAGCTGCTTTTGAAGGCTGTTTTATGTTTACTTAGTACAGACACCAGGCATGGGGGTTGGGAATTGATTCTCTGCCACTTGAGCTTTTTTCATCTTTAAATCTACAGCTGGAAAAATACATTGCTTTGTATTTAAGATGGATTGGGTCTGGAAACTCTTGGCATACCACCTAATGGAGTTTTCAATAGCCATTCTGCTTCCCAAGTAGTGGGTAGCACTGATCTAGAAAGAAAGGGCTGGTCAAAGTATGTGTTTCACTGTCACCATTTTCAGAGGTTGCCCTGTAGCCTAACTTTCTTTTAAGAGTAATTTTCTGAATTGCACACCGAGATGGAATTGCAGCCCTGTAGGTCTGGAGGCCATGCAGGGTTTCTGCAGCAGAGGGAAATGTCACATGCAGGGGATCTTCTGCAAAGGCAGACTATGGGGCAAGCATGTGGACCCTGTGCTTTAATTGTGCTGATAGGTGTTGTGACTGATGGTCTGGGCAAGTAGAGGAGGTCCTGACCTGGTGTTAGAAGTCTGGGAAGGGCAAAGAAGGAACCACAGGCCAGATCAGAAAGTACATGCAGGTTGCTCTGCGCCTCCAGCCCATCTTCTGGTGTCCACTGATTCTGCAGGCTAAGCAAACTCTTTTGTAATTGTAAGGGTAAGCTTTTCCCTAGGAAGAGATTAGGGGAAAATCTATCGGAAGACCTAGGGTCTTCCTGAATGCCCTATACTTGATCCCGTATGTGTATTTTTTGTCAGGAATCGGGGGGAAAACTAGAGACACCTGACAGCATATTAAGTGTGCACAAGTCTGACTGGCATGTTGGTAGAGCATGCAGGGACCTCTTGATACTGGATCTCCACCATTTATTTACTGGCTAAATACAGAATGGCTTCTTAATCCTTACTTTTTCTTGGCTGGCTGGTTAACTGAATGGTCATTGCTGTATCTATGTGTTGCATAGGGCATATGCCTGGATTCAGGATGTTATTCCAAACATGCATTACTTGTTTCAGTTATCAGACATCCCCTTCTGATGATAGCTATTTATTTGTGGTAAGGTGGCAGTTTGAGTTTGCACCTGAGTTACTAGACAGCTGCCAGTTGTGCCCTGAAGTTGTAGGCAGTATGCATCTCCCCTGATGTGCTCCATGTAGTGTAAATTTTGTGCTTGTTTTGTGTATGTTGGTGAAGAAGTGTAGAAATGCTGAATGCTAGACAAAAGTAGATTTCTGGGTGATGAAGAGAAGTAAGCCTGATGCCTCTAGGCTTAAAATTGCTGTATATTCGTGTATATACCTCTACTGGAAAACTTGAAGTGTACACAATGAAAAGATTGGATGTGAAAATTGGTTGTCTTGCACAAAAACCTCTCCATGACTGTGTTATACTATTTGTTGCAGTTGAGGGAATTCTTCCTACTTTCATGGAGTAAGTGCTTTATTAAAAGCAAGAGATTGCACTTTAAAGAAGATGGATCCAGTACTGTCAGGTATAAATCCCCATTCCATTCAGCATACCTGTGATACTTTACATCACAGAAAACTTACGCTATGGTGATGAATTCTTGCAGCTTTTCTTAATCTAGACAGAAACAGCATTGCTGCTTTAGACAGTTCCAGGTAGGTGCCAGGAGTGATCACTGATACCTCCTCTTGGCTCAATATTTTACTTAAGTGATGCACAAAAGCCTGCATTGGGAACTAGCTGGGATTTGTGTCTTTTGGCACTGCAGTGCTAAATGGCCAGTTGTATTTCCCAGCTATGTTGAACTTAGCAGACTAGTCTGAAGTGGAGATACAGATGGGCTTCAGCTCCTAATGAGCTGGGAGTGTTTGATCTATCAGTTTTCTGCATCTCTGGCTGACAGATCTTGCCTGTTGTCAGCTGGAAGAAGATCTGAAAGGGTGCTAACCCATTTTCCTCTGAGATTCTTAGTTTGCAGAGTATTTTCTGATGCATTAGTAATTCAAGTGGACCTAGTTAACTTGTATCAGCAGTGAACCAAATACGTCAGCCTCTCTGGATCAAAATCAGAGACAGCTGTAGGCATCAACAGACTTGTATTACCCAGTCTGTTACAGATGCTGTGGCAGAGTAGGTCTTTGAAGCTGTCACCCCAGTGTGGCTGGAAGAACTGGGCATGCTTCAGGTTCAGGTTTTGTGCATTTGGGTGATCAGCCCAGTGTTAGGCCCGGTCCCCTAGTTTAATGTTGGGACTTAGCTGGTAGTGCCTGCATCTGGGTCAGATTTCCCAGTCTTCAGGCACGGTCTTTACAAATAGGTATTTTTGCTTCATTTGAAACCTGTATGCAAGCAAACTGACCTTATTTGAAGGCCAGAGCATTTGCTTTGTTCCCAGTAAAGTTTAGCCAGAGTTCAAGCTGACAGCCACAGCTGAGTCTTCCTGGCTGCACAGGCTTCTGATGATCAGCTGAGATGTGTTAAACGATCAGATATGTGCCATTATCTTACTGCAGTTTGCTAGTGCGATGTGAACCCTACAACCTTTATAAAGCAGTATTTCTGTGTTGTGGATTCTGCAGACAGACTACAATTGAGAGGGACCAGTGTCTGGATTTTGGCTGACATGGATTAAACCAGCTACCCTGTGATTAGCTCAGGCATCCCACAGACTGCTTCAAATTTTACTCTGTGCAGAGGCAGAATGTTAAGGCATAGGAGTTGGGTGTATTTCCATTGATGAGAATGCCAAATGTCTCTGGTTCTCCCTGAGATCCTTCATCCACAATTCCTGTGGCACTTTATACTCGTGGATTTTGGTAGTTTGAAAGGTAGTTTGTTGCCAAGAGTTGATAGTATTGTAGAGGGGGGAATATAGAGTGGGTACTCTGAACGCCCTTCCAAAGATAAAATCTGTTGCGTAACTACCAGTGATTGTAGAAGGCTGTGCCATCCCTTCCTGTCCTCTGCTTCCATATGCTGAACTTGTCCAGTGTCTGCAGGATTGGACTTGGGCAGAAAGGCTTATGTTTTGTGGAATGATGGAGAGCATAGCAAAGCAAATGGTGGTCTGTCCACAGACCAGATTCTTGTGGAAAAATGCTTGAAAAGAGCAATTTTTGTAGTGTTCTGTGAAAGATTTTTGCACCAAGTCACATAGTGCCTGTGCACTACGTGAGTAGCAATCCAGGTTGCTTAGTAGGGCGAGTAAAAGCATTGTTGCCAAATCCACTGAATCCTGAGCAGAAACAGGTCAATGGAGAAAGTAGAAAACAGGGGTGATAATATTCCCTACTTAGTTTTGTCGCTGGATTACATGTTAGTTGTAGCTTTAAATGTGTAATACTGACAGGCAGAGAAGGTGCTGCCCCCGTATCCAAGCCTGTAAGCAAAGATGTGCTTTGGGTTCGTGAGCATGCGTGCACAGTCCTTGGCAGCCAGGTCCTCTAAGGTTGTCCACAAAGGGCAGGTTTTTTCCCTGCTGTGCTTGGGCTATTAGCCTGTCAAGTCCCTCACTCTGAGTGTGTCTGGGAATTCACTACCTACCAGCCACATGTGCGTGCAGCTGGAATGTGTTAGTGTCAGGGTGCTCCAACCAGCAGGAAGCACTGGGCAAGGGTCTCCTGTTGGATCAGTTGGGCATCCCTCTGTGAAGGAGCATCTGTAGAGGTCATGTCAGTGAATTACAGCAGTACCTAGCATAAGCTAATGAGCCCATGCTGACTGTACACTCAGCTGCCTGCATGCTGACATGAGGTGCAATTTGTAGGGTTTTGTAGGCGTCTGTTATTGTTCTTTGCTTCCCTGTACTGGCACTAAGCAGCACTGCTGTCCTGTTGTGATACTACGGTGTAATTATCTGTAGAACTCAGCGTAATGGGTTTAATTGTTTTTGTTAGTCATGTTAGGGATTTTTTTTTTGTAACACAGACCTATATTATTAGAGGCAAGTTTTTAATCTGCAAGTCATTGTAATAATGGAATTTACTTTTGGATGAGACTTAAAGGCCACAAGTGTTCATTAGCTGAAAGCTCGCATCCAGAATTGACATTTATCATCTAGTCCTACTCCAGTGTAGGACTGGTCAGAGCATTTCCTGAGGAAGTCCTGTGTTTTTAGCACATTTATGGATTCTTGGGAACCTTTTCGATGCAGTTTGCAATCAGACATGCAACTGGGAATCATAGGACTAGGGTACTGGTATGTGGGACACGAGAATCAAAAGCATGTGTGTTCCCAGTTTCACAGATGTTGGAGGGAATGGTTCTCTCGCTGTGTGTTTGGATTGGCTGCTCTCTGTCCTGTTAACATTGAGCCTGTCAACAGAGTGCATTCACGTACATAAATCAGAATTAATTTGATGTGGATTAAACTAAATTCCTGTGTGGACACTTACTCAGAATGAAACAACTCTTAATCTGAAGTGGCCTTAAACTCAAAAGTAAATTAAGCTATGCCAAATTAATTCTGGAAAAAAAGGTTTAATGAGTAATGTGCTATAATCTCACCTTTCCATTTGATTGAGTCTTCCTGGGAGTCTCTTTGTACCAAGCCTATACCATGCTATTATTAATAACCACCAAAGAGATGAATATGTTTTTAACCATTTATACTTTCGCGTACTCTCACAAGGTGCATACTGAATGCACCCAATTCACAACAGTGTTGGAGGCCAAGTGGTTACAGGATCTGAACACTGACTCAGCAGCAATTTTCCATTCACTTGATCCAAATATGAATGGCTGCAGGGTCATTCTTAGTCACTTACCTTCAAGGAAATGGACATTTCTCCCTTGCCTGTTAAGTGCATAACATTTTCTCCTACAAGTGGTGGTGTTGACTGGACTTCAAAATGAAGGCTTTCTTAATTTGGCAGAAGGCTTTTCACCATTATAAAATAAATATGGAAAGAATATTTTTTTTTAAAAGAAAGGTTGAAGTTTATGGTTCAGTCTCATTCCGAGGGGTCTCTAATTCAGCTTTCAAACCTATAATTTTTTTCCTTGTTCTGGGCTGTTCTTGCTCTCGGAATTTTTGGGCAGGAAGGAAGAAAATTGTTGTCCAGAGGGTATTGCATTCTTTTGTGCCTTGGAGCTCTGAGGTAAGAGACAGTGAGTCTGAATTTGAGCTTACTGAGCCCCATGAGACTTGGCTGGAGTGCATGATGTAAGAAGGCAGTGGTGGGGAGTGCCATGGGGGGCTGCAGGGTTACACAGGGTCACAGAGTGCAGCCTCTGCTTTTCACTGTCTTGTTGCCTTTTCTGTTGTGACTGACACAGATTTTCCCTTTCAGCTCTTCCCCCTGCCAGTTAATGCCCAGCCACGACATCTCTGCTGTGTACTGCCACTGCTGCTGCACAAAGGGAGCTCCTAGGCTTTGCTGAAGGAAGATGGCTTTCTGGACGCAGCTGGGATTGCTGCTGTGGAAGAACTTCACCTACAGAAGAAGACAGACTGTAAGTATTAGCCAAAGGGTTTTTTGAGGTCTACGTCGTAGCCTTGTAGCTTACTTTTCAAGGAAAACAGGGAAACATGCTGTATCTTGATGTTTTGTCTCTAGTGGCCTCTGGTAGAGCAACTGGTCTGCCTTCAGAAAGAGCCAATCCAAACTGGAGAGAGTTACAGGTGAACAGAAACCAGAGGGCTTGAAAGTGCTCAAGACTTCTGCCCTGAATCCCAGTGTGAGAGTGTCGGAGTACTGAAAGACTCATGTCAGACCAGGCAGAGAGAGGGCACGACCGCTGTGTGCAGCAAGGAAGGTGTAAAATACAAACCTGTGCTATGACCTGCACTACAGGTGGAGCATTGCCGGGCTGCAGGAATGTGTGCTTGAGTCTAAAACTTCTGAATGCTGCAAACTGCAACAACAGCAACAAAATTCTTCCATTTCCTAGTGGCTGAAGTGGTGGAGGCAGTAGCAGCCATCTTCAGTCTCTTTATTTAGGGAGAGAAACCTAAGACTGTTGTGTAACTTCACAACAGGAGGTATAGTTTAAGTGACTGGCATAAGACATGTTCTTACATTGGCATGGAGACAAATCCAGACAACTGATATTTTTCTACCAAGGTGTGTTCTGATAAATTTAAGCACTGACCTCGCCATCTGTTAGCAGTATGGGAATGTGCCTGTTCAGACAAAAGCACAGGAACATGAATCCAGTATGGCGTTCTTAAAATTATTCTGTATTTGCATTAATGAGACCTCACAGGATGCACTAACTCCTGCAGACAGCTAAAAGCCACAGAAAACGTGCTATTTCCCCTCCAGGGATTTAAGGGATAACGGTGTTGGACAAGGGCATGTCCTGTACAACAGGCTTGTGCAGAGGATCTGTCCTCTTACATCTGACCTTGAGGAGGTATGAGTAGGGAATGTGAAGGGAACATGAGTTACTGAGGTGGTGAGTGGAAAGTGGTCTCTCTGATAAGCTTTTTCTGCACCCTGCAAATGTCAGGGTTCTTGCCAGCTGGTTGGGGCTGGGTTGTTTTAGAAACTCGGAGTCACAAGGGAAGGAAGGCTATCATATTCATCACTGGAGATGGAGACAGTTTCTGTAGTCTTTGCTCAGCTGTCTTAGGCTTGTTTTCATAGGAATTGTGTCCAGTGAATTCAGAGCTGGAATTCGTCCATTCTTAAGTAAAACCAGACAAAGGGGACTTGTGGCATCGTTGACTTTCCTGTATACCTCTGTGGTTACAGAGCTGCCAGTGATGGCGGGAATTTCTGTGATTTGCATGTTTTTGTCCGTAACACGGGTGCCTTGATCTCCCAGGACAGGACTGCCTAGCTGAGAGGCTGTGGGCTGCATCAGCTGCAAAGAGTGAGGCTGTCTGCTCTCTGGATGTTTTGAGGCAGCATCCTGACCATGTAAATAGCCTCATAATTCAGAAGAATGTTGCAATGGAGCTGGGGAAGGTAGTCTCAAAACTGGCTACAGCTCCTAAAAAGATAGGCTGTTCTCACATATTGCTCATGTAACCTAGACTCTTACGGGAACTCTGGGACATTAATGGATCCTCTGGAACCATACTTAAACTGGTTAAGCCAGGAGCAGATTTCAGAGGAGTTAAGTTTTACACTGAGGCTGATGGCTTTCTTTTTCTCAGGGTCTTCTGAAAATAATGCATCAGGTTTGAAGGCTACTTAAAGACATCTGAGTCTAGCATGCATGTCCTGTCAAGGAAGCTGTATGCTAGCCTGCTGGGCAGCAGATTGTGCATTTGTATCCTTTGGCAATGCCACAAAAACATGGTAGGTTAAGTGTGTGTCAGTGAAAAAGACCATCCTGCTTGTAGTTTCGTAATGCTCTTGGATCTGCTCAGCTGTTTCTCGGTACCTTCTGGCAGCTTCTGTATTGGTTTCCCATCAACTAGCCCAAAGAGTATGAAACTGCTCATAGTCACTGTTCCACACTGGTATTAGTCAATTCATAAAGAAGGCCTGAGACTTCTTGTTTTTGTGGGGTTCCTATAGCTGCGGGGTTTTTTCTCTTGAACAGTTCCCATTTAGGCTTTACCTGAAGATGTCAGGAAGGGAAGGCCACTTAACAGAAAATGGCAGAAAAGTAGCAGAATATCTGGTCTCACCATCCTGTTATCATGGCTGCACAGTCATTTGTCTATTTGCTCTGCTCGTAAGAGACCAGTCTCCTCGAGCTGGGTGTGCTGGTGATGGCACTCTCCCATTTGTACTTACTGAAGATGTAGCCCAGAAACAGTTTGATCCTTACCCTTCTTCCCACTAGAAGTGTGGGCTAGCCTTCGCTTCCCACTGAACCCTCTCCTTGGCTGCTGTGAGTTTGGGCTGCATTGCGAAAGCTGGGTTCAAAGCTCAGCCTGACGTGTGCAATTCAAGCGTTACTTTGTACTGGATAACTTCCAACAGCACCAACAGAGTATGGGGGGAAGGAGCTTACAGGGGGAGAGGAGGAAAGAAAAATCATGTTCAGGGGTCACTGTGTAAAAAACACTGCTCTCTCCCTGTGGTCTTAGATATGATACACCTCAAAGGTGCATGGAGAGACTGGTCAGCTGCTGGTAGCTCCCTGCGTTGAAACTGGACCATAGCGGTTGGGGAGGGTGGTTGACAATGAGATGATCGTTTAGTTAGTTCTTGCACAACAGATTTCCTGTTGACACAGTGTAGATTTCAATATTTAATGGTATCCTGCATCATCAGCCAACTGGTATAAATTGGGCACGCTTCAGGGACTAGCCTCAGTAAAATTAGGAGCAGTTTGTTCTTGGTCAGGTGCTGCCTCTGAGGTTCAACTACTGTGTGCAAATGGGATGTTTATCCTTCAACTCCAGACGGAGCAGTGGTGGCAGAGTGGCTGGAGGTTTGAAGATTCATTTCACTATTTACCAGGCTGGTCTAGTTGCAGCACAAAAGTGGGTGAGGAGACTTGATTTTTCAGTATCTACTTGTTATGAACCTGAGCGAGACATGGCCTCTTTAGTGTCTCCGTGTCCACCTCTGCAAATGCTGCAGTGGATGAAAAGTGCTATCACAGGAAGGTCAGGAAGCAGTAGGGGAAGGAACCTACGACCTTCAGGAGCAAAAGGAAGAGAATTCAGTTTTCTGTTGAACAGCACAAGAGGCTGGCCCGGGAGTCCAAACTCTATTGAAATGCTACTGACACATGGAGCCTGACCCCGTGCAAACCTCTGGTGCAGCAGTTGCCAGCTGCCTCTAAGTAGCATTTCACAGGCTGCTGTGATGTAGCAGTCTTCAGCTGTGAAGGTGCAACTCAGTCAGTCCAAGCTCTACCCCTCCTTTCTCTGTCCTCTCCGAGCCTGTGAATCTGCAAAGTTAGATGTGTGTGCAGAGGCATACAGTGCTGTGCACACAGCTTACGTTTGGTTACCTTTGTGATTGTGTAATTAACCATAATGAGGCATACAGAAGAGAAGCTATGTGTGCAGGTGGCCAGGCTCGCCCTTCAACAACAGGACCACTTGGGCACTACTGTCCACCCCAGCATGATGTGGCTGGGGCTGATATGTCTCCAAGCAAGCTAGGGCTTGATCTCAAGGGCAGCATTTTTTGCTGGTTCTGTAGGAGTTGCAGGGCTGCAAGAGGCTGTCTGGCCACCTTGGTCACCCTGAGAAGCCTCCACAAGCCCAGCTGACACTGCTTTTCCCCAAACAGTGTGTAGTGGCAGTCATTTGAGGTGCATCCTCCTTGCCTACAGGCAGGGTGGCAGAGCGCTGTGATATGTGCCAGAGCATGGCCATCGATGCTGGTGGAGGGAATGCTTTGTCCTGGTTTAATAGACACCATTCTGTCCAGAGGAGGAAAAGTCCTGCTATGCCATCCTGGCACCAGCTGGGAGGAGATCCTGAAAAGGGAAGGAGTAGACGATTTGTTGGTGTCCTGGCTCTGAGCATCTCTGACCTCTGGAAGCCAGACCACTATTTAATGCAGAAGGAAGAAGGCTCTCACTGTTAATGGCTGTGTGTGTGGTTCCACTGCATTGTTTATTGTAAAAATAGAGACCAAAGATACTGAGGCATCTTCCTGGAATCTTTCTTAGCACTGTCTCAGTGGTGTTTCTTACCTAGTAGTCATACAGTATGTGCATGAAAATAATGGGTGGGAAACAATATCCCAAACTCATCATGCACTGTTACCAGGAGTGCCTGGGAGACTCTGTTACTCAATTTTTGTCTTTTGGTTAGGGTTGCCATTTGGTTGGGCGTCAGCCATTAAGGGTATCTGTGAAGAGCCGTCCTAGATGGTTTCCTCTGCTGAATCAAGTGGCATTTGTTTTAATGCATGTTTTAATGCATTGTTTTTACAGTGTGAGGTTATTTTGAGGTACAGTAGTCACCTAGAAGTCTCATCTAAAAGTTTGCGTGAAGTGCCTTGTGGTGAGTGTCAAGAGCCTAATTTTAGCTATTAATGGTGTAACACAGGAAAACACATTTGCATGTGGGGATTTTCTCTGCCAGTGGGGTGCAGGTCTTACCCTGTCTGGCTTGTAATAAGAATGGTGTAGATAACTTAGTAGAAAAGTCAGGGTTTTCCAGGAAAGAAGGGGAGAAGATTTCTCTTTACTTGACTGAGAAATCACTCTGGTTTCCCTCTTGCAAAGGAGGAAGAATGTAAGAATGGCAGCATAAAAAGCTTTCAGTTTTTCCTTGTCTCATGGCTTACCTAAAATGCATGTTTAGGCAGTCTTTCTGGAGTGGGAAAGGAGGGGTGTGGCAGGAGAAGCTCAAGCCTGGGAAACCTCAGCTTCTCTCTCAAGGTCTAGGCTGAAGTGTTGCTTTGCCCACATGTTTCTGTGGGACATCTCGGTGAATTTTTGTGCTTCAATTTTCTGCCCCAAAAATGCTCTGCATTCAATAGCAGGCCTTTCTTATATTCTTTTCTAGTCCTGCTAAATAAGTTCTTTATATCTTTACCTGACACTCACTGTCTTTCTGTAGGTACCCTAAACCAGTGGGTGCCTATCTTTGGGAACAAACATAAATTAAAACAAATGATAACTAGGTATGAGCTTAATCTTAGTAGCTCTGCTTTCCTGATGCCATCTTCTGCAGCACTGAAATGTAAAGGTTTGGCATAGCTGTGCTTGGGCACAATTTCCATGCCTGATGTGTTAGGGTAGAAGCTCAATGGTGTACTGTGAGAATGGGATGCAAGTACTTCCCACTACCTCTAAAACACGAGGCCAAAAATTCAGCTTATTGCTGGGAAGATTCATTGGGAGGTTTCTGTCAGTCAGGGGACAAAAAGAACTATAAAAAGAAGCCAAAAATAGCCCTTAAGCGCATGCAGTTTAGTTCCATAACTGGCACATATCAATGAGAAAAGCCTGTAATTCTTTGCAGATTATTCTCTGAAGCTGGAAGAACAAACTTCTCGGTCCTGGAATGCATAGACAAAGCCAAGTGAGGCAGAGCTTGCAAAACTGTCCTGTCTTGCAAGTGGATTGTCCTAGAACCTCTGTTCTGTCCTGTATTTTGAATATGACGTCTTAATACTTTGTCTTTATTGTTTCCAGTTCCAGCTGCTGATCGAAGTTGCCTGGCCTCTGTTTATCTTCTTCATCCTGATCTCTGTAAGACTTTCATATCCGCCTTACGAGCAGCATGAATGTAAGTACTAAACACAGCAGCTGCACCCAGAATGGTTGGTTGTTGTTTCATGGTTAGAAGGTAATAATGCAGCTGGCAAGACACAGGAGCAGTGGTTGCATACTTCAGTCAGAAATCTTCAGGGAAGCTTTTATGGCTCCTTTACTTCCACCTTGGGGACTGCAGCATGTTCTGACATGTTAATGTTGCTCCAGGACTGTACACTGCTGCTGTTTTTCTTGCTGTTTCTATTTTTTTTGCATTTATAATGTATTAACTGAGAGTTTGCTGTAGACCTGTGACAAGTCTGCAAAACCCACACAGAACCCAAGTCTTATTTCTCATTGTTGATTTAGATGTGACATAGCATAAAAAGAAAGCAGCGTTCAGTTCTGTGAGAAAGCAATCTCATTTGCAGGCAATAATGTGGGTTAATGTATCGCGTTAAAGAGCACAGGACCAATTCCATTCTTTCTAACCATTAGACTGTCAACTCTGTATTCAGTAGGTTCAGCAGTCATACATTTGTGGGGAAAAACTGTTCTGCTTTTCTCTTTACATCCTCAATGGGCACATTTGTGCTTGTCTTTCAAAGAAAGCTTATTCTTGGTCTGCAAATGACAATCTTTAGGTCTCTGGTTGCCATTTGATTTAGGAAGCATTACTTGTTTATTAGTAACATGCTTTGTCTTACTGATTGGTGACAGCCTTTACTGCAATTAGCTGACTGTGGAAGAGCTCCGTGTTTATCTTTCCTTTGCTTGATTACTGCAAGGTAAGGTTTAAGGGTCAGCACAACATGATTCTGGAGGTCACTCTGAAGTGTTTCATTCTTAAAATGGGTAAAGAACTAGCACTTACAGCACTTACCCTGTGGTTCTTCGCAGTGTCTGGGCAATTTTATGCTGCTTACTAGGCTTTGAAGCTAGGAAGGATCCTTTCAAAGCTGAACTGTTGATGTTTTCAGTTTCCCATTACACTTTGGACACTGCTGGTCCCATGCAGTGCCTAACAGGGTAATTGAAGCTTCCCTAAATTAAATCTCATACTTTGCTGCATGACATTTGAATTACCTTTTCTGACTGAATGTCCCAGTGGCATTAGGAGAGATACCTGTAATGTGAACATGAAGCTGGAGAGAAGCAATAAGCAGTCTGCTCAGCTGGTGTTAATAACGAGCAGCCTCAATGGTAATTTGTCTCAGCTGTGGCAGTGCTGTATATAAACTCAAACCTAGCAAGAGCTACCTTTTCATAGAGCTGTTTAGATTGGGCTTGTTAGTCATTAGCCTCCTTGTAAAGCCTTTGCTCTGGCACCCTGGTGTCACAAGCAGAGTTTTGAGTCTTTCCCCCCTGCAGCCCCTTTTCCTTCACTTATGTTGACTGATGTTGTTTTGTCTGCCTTATCCTGTCATTGGGAATTGTAAAGTGTAAGGCATATGGTAAGTTTTTAATTCGCTTTTTATCGTTAACTCCTCTCCATTTTTCTAAAAGCTGCTGAGAACAGGTAACTATACTTCATTTAAGTCTGGATTGGTTTCATTGAACATTCACTCGTATGCGGACAGATATGGATGTGTTGTATAGTGGAACACTTTTTTTGCTGACCTGTAAGCAAAGATAGAAAGAAAGAAACCTTGAGTTCATGGTGAACTCTGTGGCAGCCCTGTGGATGCCTTAAGGGAAACAGGATTGTTATCTGTAGTGGCAGTACTGTATGCTGTTATGAAATCACTTGCAGGTAATGCTTGATGACAGCAGTAACAGAGCTGCATGCAACTGCTGTGTAGCTTCCAGATGGCCTTAGTATTTTAATGGTATAGTCTTTTTCAACAAACATATAAGACCTTCCGTTCTCTTTTTTTTTTTTTTTTTCCCTGTTTGAGGAGAAGAAGAACCAAGGACTGGGATGTTTCTGTGGTCATGCTTTCCAGTCAGGATTTTTTATTTCTAGCAGCTTGGCTTAGCGTGAGGAACCTTTTCCTGAAAACACGGGGAAATCTTGCTAGCTCTTAAGTGATAGTTACATGGCTTTCACCAGACAGCCAGAGAAGACATCTTAGATGCTACTGAGCAAGATTGCTGACTTTTGTCTTGTAGAGCTTGACTTTTCTTTTCTGTTCCTGTGACCCTTTAAGGTATTCAAAATGGACTTCATTTGGGGGAAAAAATATCAGACAAAAGGGACTTTAATCTTTGCTGCAAACATCTAGTTTTTCAGTTATGTCATTGAAAATGGTGTGCTGTTACACTGTCTTCTGTGCAACTTACCTGACTTAAAACTGGCAGATTCCTGCTTTACTCTTTGAGAAATGGCTGTTGTGTTCACCACTGTATGTAAAAAGTCACCATGAATTCTTGTGAGCCCTTCCACTTTTCATACTGCTTTTAATAGTTTCTTTGAGTTCTTAGCCATGTAAAATTAAAAGGCCTGGAGAGAGAGAGAGAGGATGATTCACCGGGAAATTTAACGAAAAGAATCTGAAAGTCTTAGCATTTTTCCTCTCCCCCTCCAAACCCCTCTCTCAGCCAATAAGAACAAAAATGCAAAAAGAAAAAAAAAAAAAAAAAGCCAGAGAGCTCAGGTAAATAGCTTTTCTATTTTAAACAGAACTGGGAACAAACAGTCCCCTGGGTACTGGAAACAATGAACCTTCGGTTCCTTCACCTTTCTCCTGGACAGAGTCCTTGGCTTTCTCCAGGGAGGACTGATAAGCTCTCAGTCTTCTTTCAACCACTTACATTAACCTACCTTGCTGTAATTCAGGAGCTTTGACCTCTCTTCCTTCTGGGGCTTTGGTACCTCCATTATGGCTGTGGAGGTAGGGAGCCAACCCCCTGTGTGATTGCAGGCACACCGTGAAGATGAGGTGAGCAGCAGAGGGGAGAGTGTGCATCATGTCAAAGTCTTGAGTAGCTGTAAGAGATACTGAGGAAGGGGCATAACCTTCTTCTGCACTCCCCTCCCTAGTGTGAGTGTGGGAAAGTGAGTTCGTTTGCAGAAAGCAACCTGACAGCTCATCTAAGGTGCAGAATTATACAAAGAAAGCCTATCTTCCTGTCATTGGAGGGTAAGGAATTCACAAGTGCCTGAGTGGCGTACTGGTGGAGATCTGCTACGAGTAGTTTGTTACTACTTTAACTCTTGATCAGAATGTACAACATAAACAGGACATAAGCTCTGGGCTATAACTGAAGTAGGTCTTCAGTAGCAAGAGTTAAACTTCAGCAAAAAGGTTTGAAATATGGCAGGCAGGTGCCTAAATGTTATTGGCTCCCTTCAGAGCTCCTATGTAGGCACCTACCCCGCAATTGCTGACCCTTTGCTTGGTGTTTACAGCGTGTGTAATTGAGGCGAGTGGATTTTGAAAACTAAAAGAACTGAATAGAGATATTGTGGGTCTTCAGAACCAAGACCCTGACTGGGGCTGTCCGTGTGGCCTCAAGCCAAATCCTTGTGTTAGTTAAGCATGTAAATCCAGAGAAGCGCAGCTGGTTAGGAAGCATGTGTGTGCATGTGCTCATCACTGCCAGGCTTTGGAGTTGCCTGCTGTTGGGCGTTCCTCAGCAAGAAGAACTATATCCCTATAAGTAATATATA
>NW_009648902.1:529706-531763 GCF_000708025.1 Charadrius vociferus
AGCAGGAACCTTGCCGTGGATACAGGGGATCATCTGCAATGCCAACAACCCTTGTTTCCGCTACCCAACTCCTGGGGAATCCCCTGGTATTGTTGGAAACTTCAATGCCTCCATGTGAGTCTGCCTGCTTCTTCTTTATCTCTGTTCTTGGGAAAACGTGTGGAAAAGAGATATTTGGAAGTTGCCAGCTAGCTGTGTAACCCTACACTGTCGAGGGTTTTGCTGTTTCTGCTGCCACTGAAGTACCAAGCTCGCTACCTGCCAAGTTCAGAGGGGCTAGCAGAGAGCTGGTAGATGTGTGGTACCCCTGAGTCCAAGCAGCTGAAGCTCTTGGTGAATGAAGAGCTCTGCCTGGGTGAGGACTGGGTCAGTTCTCTTTTTGGTTGCTCAGTATTTGGCCCATAAAAAGGCAAGACATAAGCTCTTTTTTCAGAGGACGGGCAGTTGAAGACCAGGTTTGGGGGATACTCCTGACATTTGTCATTTATTACTGGCTAATGTGTTGCAGAAAGCTCAGTTTATGGACAGCTTCCTTATACCCTGCTGCGCTTGCTGCATTCATACTGTTTGGCCAGTTAGGCTTAATGCAGAGTAAAATGCATCTGCAACCTGGAGAAGCATTTGAAAAGGAGCAAGGACATATTTAACTTATTGTGTTTCTATGAGGAAGCAGTTTACAGGCAGCAGGAGCCCCTCTCCATCCCAGTCTTAAATAAATGCTTTCAAATGCCTGGAAGTTCCCAATGTAACTTTGTTTGACTTTGCATTAGCAGTCATCTTTTATTAGGCTCCTTGGATTGTCCCAGGGTGGTCACTGAAGAAAGGGCTTATTGTGCTGGAGAGGGCAGTGGCATAACTGAAAGGGACTGAAGCTTGGAATTTGGATGTAAAATCGTATCTGTGGATGCTGTCTCACAGAGCTGATGACTTCTGGTTGTTCTTGTGTTTTCTGGTCACCAGTGTTTCCCGCCTGTTCTCAGATGCCAAGAGGTTACTCTTGTACAGCCAACAGGACACGAGCATAAAGGATGTCCAGAAGGTCCTGGGAAAACTGCGCAAGTTGGGAAACTCCTCTGGCTCAGGTAACAGCACGGTAGAAAGAGCCAACTATACCTGGTACTTCTGATCTAGTTAATTCTGCATGGGTATAAATTTCTGAAATGTACCATAATGGGAATGTGCATGGTTATCATATACAGTTCATCAAACCCTTTCCAGTCCCGCAGAAGTACCTTAAGCCTCTCCTGTGTCAGAGCTTTGTGTGCTTTTTAGCTTCTTTGGTGGAAAAGGGATGGTCTGTAATGCCAAGAATAGCAGCTGTTTTGGATGTGAAATTACAATCCTCAGCCCACTGAAGTCAGTTAAAATGCTGACTTTCTCAAAGGAGTCCAAGTAGTGTGTCTTTTTGGAAAACACTAGTTATTTTGCTATGTTGTCAGTGAAGCAGTGAATGCGTTATAGCTACAACTACCCCCCGAGCTCCAGAGGGAAGTGTGCTGGAAGAATGCAGATGAGGAAAAGCTGATGTTGGCCTCCAGTTTAATCAGCTTTGAGTTTGCATTATCTGACAATGAAGTCTCTATTTCCCGTCTTGTTTTCTTTTTTTGTGTTCTTGTATGACTGTTTGGTGTAGGGTACTTCGTTCTTTGCTATTGTTTGGCAGGATTTTGAATGCCAGGGCCCAAAAGAAAATTCTTTGTCTTGGGGGCTCACACAGCCCCATTTGCCATGAAAAATGAGAATCCTTCCATTTTTAGCTTGCACGAGAAGGTCTGGTGTGCCTTCCTGTCCTGTGCAGATGAATAAGCGATTAGTCTGAGATCACACGGGAAGGTTGGAGCAGAGCTGGGACATGAAACAGCTCTGCCCAGTCTTGGGAAATGTGGCACATCTTTTGTTATTACCAGGTCTCTCTGACATGGCAAATTGTTAGAGTTTTTTGGGGTTCTCTTCTATGAAAGATGATTTCTCTTGGCTGCAGTGTTAGTGCTGCATGTGTCTATTGGAAGTGATGGAAAGTAGTGGCTCAGAAAGAAATACAATAGGGGAAGAGGAGG
>NW_009648902.1:531783-547119 GCF_000708025.1 Charadrius vociferus
GGAATAGAGCCATCAAATGTCTTCACCTACAGCCTCCATCCAGGTGGTATTTTAGTGTTTTGTGAAAGTTGTCCCTGGTTTTTACAAGCTGTGGTTCTTCCTAGCTCTCTTCATTTGAATGTGACTTAGGCAGGCTCCAGGAAGAAAAATATCGGACCTGATGTGGTGTGAATACTTTCATGTCTGACGTGTCCTGAGCACACTTTTAAAGCAGAGATGGGGTTTTTTACATCCTTTCCTGTATTGCTCAGTACATTGCAGGCCACTTTGAAATAATCTGTATTGTTAGTGACAGGTTGGCAGATGTGTGCTGGCTGTATGTACAGGCACAAACTGTGCAAGGGATTTGTCTTGGATAGATAACCCTCCTCTCGCCCCTTCAGGAGCGTGCAGAATTCTGATGTGATCAGATCTGCAGGTGATAATACAGACATGACTACATTGTCTACTGAGTCTTTGAGCATCAGTTGATACTTTTACTTTTATGTATAAGGGACACCCTTCCTTGCTGGGCTCAATATCTGTACTGCCAGGCTCCTCCCCTCTGAGAACTGATAAGTGGCATCATCATGCTTTTACCTAAATTTGCAGCAGTTTTAATGAGGAGAGGGTGTGGAGTGAACCCTTTACTCGAAATGGACACATAATGAACACAGTCAAAATGAGCTAGGATGACTATTTCTCAAGGAAAGGTTTAATACTCTTTTTGATGGACCTCTTCAAACCCTTGGTTTGACTTGGTGGTCTTGTGGGAACAATCTCTCTCTGTGAAAACGACAGATCTTATTGTTACTGGGTTTTACACTTTGTGCCCACGGTAGTATCTGCAAGTTAACTCTTCCAAAGAGAGTAGATACTGGTGTTTTGTATTGAAACATGCAGTGAACATCAGACATGGACATTTACAAGAAAACTATCACAACCATAAGCCGAAACTCTTACTGCTGGGAAGGTCTGTGAGGGAGGAGTGATTCCAAGAAGCATTTTGCATGGGGAGTATTGTACAAGTTAAAAGTCAGAAGGCTCATGTTTCTCTATACTATAAAGACTAGTGGGCTGACTGCAAAAATAAGCCTCAGACTAGTCATCAAAGATCATATTTCTATAATAAAATATTTCAAATGTGTAATAAAAAATATCAAGCCTCTGTGTCATTAGAATGACAGACTGCCCATTGTTGGTAAGGCTTACAGGGAACAAAGCCTGTTTGTCCTTCTCATGATATGCTCATTTACAAAGCCTCCAACTTGGGGGTCCCTGCTGCCCACTCCTTGGCTGCCTGATTCATTCTCTGTCAGCACGCATAAAACAGCATCCTCCAGTCTTACAAGTATTTGTGTATTATGCTTAGCAGGGCTTAGATTGCTGTGCAAGGAAGGGAACTACAGGTCAACCCTTCAGCTGCTGTTGACAGTGAGGTGTGAGAGATGCTTAAATCCTTTCCTCTCTGGGACATTTCCTCCTGTGACCCTGAGGACTTAAGAAGACATCTGTAGGAACAGATGTCAGATATAAGCACGCCTCCAAACCTGAAAGCACTGCCTTTTTAAGTGTGTTTCCCCAATTAGGAGGAGGGCTAATTACCTGATGAGCTAATAATTGAAAACATTTGTAATACCTCCTCTGTTCCAGCTATGGCCTGGACCTGAGGCTGTGTGAATCGGTGGTGTGGACAGGTGCAGCTTTGCAGCTTATGTTTCCCCAGAGGGAGGGACTGTACGCTCCCTACTGTGTGATGTGGGATCTGTTGGAGTGTCTGCAGCTCCCTCATCCCCTTTCACACTGGTGTGATGTCCTGCTTCCATACATACTTCCCACTGGTGGCTGATGGCTTTGAAACAGGCTTGAGGAGGTGATCTTCCATTACTAGCACACAAATTGAAGCTGTGGTATAGATTTTGTTCTAATGCTAGTCACACAGAGCACACATGACTGTATTTGGCTTCAGATGCTTGAATCTTGTTTAGAGAGCATTTGCCAAAGTCCTTTCACTTCAACCTTCTTTAAAACAACCCTCACAAACTAATGTTCAAGGTGTGACTGTTAGTGTTGTCCGATCTCAAATTAGGCATGTGCTGAACCCTGAGGAAGACAGACTTGCTTAAGATGGCAGGATGCTTACACAGGTGCCTGCAAGTCAGTGTCTTGGTTAAAGACAAGGTAGGACACTGAAGATTTTGTTCAGGCTGTGCTGTGCCCTTGTGCCAACAGGCTTCGTATCTTGGTCACTTTTTGATGAGATGGGAGGTAATCCCTTGTAACAGGCTGTTTGTACAGGAGTTTGAGTAGTTCCTGTTCTCTGCTGCTCTGAGCTCCAGAAGAGCTCTCTGATGGAGAGAGGGGAAGGTGCTATCAGTACAGAACAGCCCACCCTTGCTTCATGTAGCACCTTTTCTGCCCAAGATGAAGTACTAACTGGTGGTGTGAGGGAGTTCAGGCAGCTGCCACACTGTACGGGCGCTGCTGTTCTGTGGCCTCTTTCAGCAAGCTCTGAGCAGTGAAATCTACGTGCGGGCATCCACATACCTTAATATAATCAATTTTGCAGGCAGGTGCCAGGTGCCCTCTCTTTCCCGGGGCTTGTTACATCTCTGTCCAGCGATGTCATCAAGGTCTTCAACACTCATGATAAGGCAGAGTGCAACTCGGAACAGAGAGTCAAAGACCTTGGTGACAGCACTTCCAAGAGCATGACATGGGTGCTGGGATTGCCACCTGCAGTAGGTTTGGCTCACTGCTTGCAGGCACTGGATTTGCAACTGGCCTCAATGCCATTTTAGCAGAGGATAAAGTGTTTGCAAGAAATAAGCTTTTCTTCTGTTTTGAAAAGTGGAGATACAGCTTGCTGTTGGCTCAGAGGCACTCACAAATACTTTGTTTTGCAGTGCTGTGGGGCAGTAAATCAACAGGTAAAATTAAAGTCACCTTCTTTGATTGCTGCCAACAGCTGCACATATAAGCCGGTCTAGTTAGTATTTACTTCATTGCTCTTAGTTTTCAGTGATCCTAAAGGGCATGTTTCTGTTTTTCTTGAAACCATCCCAACTAAACAAAAATGGAGCAATGAAACAGGCAGAGGAAAACAAACCGCCTAAGAAATTGCATCAGATCTCAGACTATTATTCCACACGTGCCCTGCCTTTCCCAGTTGTTTGCTGGATTAGTATCACTTAAGGTGTAGGAGAAACATCAGCTGAGTGGCATCCTGTGTTGTGCCCCGCAGCACAGGCAGATGTTGGGACTGAAGGAGTTTGCAGCTTGTCTGGTCAGTGCTAATAGTGTTACTTTTATTTAACAAGTAAAGGATGATGGAGGGCTTGGGCTGAAGAGCAGCCTTGGGAGAGGCTTTCTGGTGTTGTGTGTCCTGCTGTATGATTATCAGGGTGCTTGGGAAAACAGGATGTTGTACATTATCTGCTAGATGACGTTTAAGGTGATAGCTAACTCCCCCCCTTGGTGTCTTCTCCCTAACAAAAATGACCCACGCCCTCAAGCTAAACATTCAAATTGATTCTTGTACCTGCCTGCCTCTCCCTAATTAAGCTGGTTTCCTCCCTGACTTCCCTTGGGAAGGATCCTAGCAAAAACCAGCCAGGCTAGAATGAGGACTAACAAACCATATGTCCAGGTGGCCTTCACTTCCGGAAACACCTGCAGACACCAACTGCAGCAGGGTGGCATTCCTGCCATTGCACGGTTCCACATAAATATACAACTGGGTTCTCTGATACTGTGCTCCACAGTGAAGTGAAGGTCCTTGCCCTTCCTTTAGGCCAGGGAAGATGTTGCCAAAAACACTGCCGTGTGGTATGGGTAGAGAGATCTTGACTTGTGGGGGTGGGTAGGAAGGCTGCTTTACCTTTGTGTTTTCAGTACGAGTTACTTTGTGTTAGCCCTCAGCAGAACTCTCCAGAGGGTTCCTGGCTGCTGCTGCCTCCGAGCCCAAAGCATCCAGTCAGGAGGGGGAGCCCAGGACTGCGTGGGAACCAGTGTGATTTCTGCTTTGGTCAGATGCAGTCTGTTGGGATGGAGCAAGTGGAACAAGCTGCCAATACTGGGTACTTGGATTGCAGAAAGACTTTTGTAGTGTGCTATGTTGGTAGGGCAGTTTGGAGATTCAGGTACACGTGGCACTTTTCCCACACTTGCCCAATTAATTTATTTTTCAAATCACTGAGTTGCTGAGCAGGCATGGACTTGAGTGTTCTTAGACTTTTTTTTTTGTAAATTCTGCAGGCAACTGCAGATCTTCTGGGAAAACCTTTCCAAAATGTTTTTGGAAGGGCACTTTAAGTCTTACTACAGGTAGTGGACAAATCCTCTGTGTGAATCCAATGGGTCTGTTATTTTTTGTGTCCTAAACTGAAACTGGGAGGCTGACAGTCAAGAGATACGCAAAGGTAGAGATTTCTCACAGCAGTGTGGGTCCCAAGTTGTGTGTTGGGCAGTTAGCTATGTAGCTTTTATTAGTGAGGTAGCATTATTTGCTGAATAACACATTTGCACATACAGCTTTCAATAGAGTCTACTGCTGCTTTCCTTAATATTTTGAAGCCAAAGATGAGATTAAAGTAATAAAATGATGTTGATAGAGATTTAGGCGCAAAGGTCTGCTGCAGCATTAAATCTGTTACCAGGAGAATCATAGTTGTTTCCCATGGGGCTGTCAATGAACTTTCAGAGGTTTCTTTGTCTGTAACAGCATTGTTACTACATGACTTTGCTTAGAGGTTGAGATGGGTAAACAGATACAGCATAACGTGCATCACTGTCCTCTGATTCTGCAGAACTGGGCTTTGGTGCCTGGTTTTGGTTTGAACTTCCCTTCTGCTGAGATGCTTTTGAAGTAAGAGGTTTAGAATTATGCCACCTTGCATTCTAGGTGAGTGTGTATGGATATGGGAGGGAAAGACTGAAATTTCCTTGAAAGTGGAATTGCAAAAACCCATGCAGTGTTATCTTAAATCTGGCCTAGCTGTAGTGTATGCACTATACTAGATGACATGAGCTTGGGGAAAACATTTCTGAGAATCCTATCACAGAAGACTGTATGAACCCTGTTTAAAAACACCTGAGAAGAGTCACAAACATGTCAGCATTCGTCATCTGCACTGGTGAAGGGCTGCACTGGCAATGTGGTTACTTCAAGACCAGCTAACCTGATGGTGCCAGCCAGTGGTTTGACTGCGGGCAGGAAAGCCAGCAGTGCCCATATCTACAATTAGCAACACAGCTATTCTGACAGATACCAAATCACTGTACCTTCAAGGCAGTGTCTTTATCTTGCTGTTAACTTGTCTAGATAAAGCCACAATGATAAAGAAAACAAGAATTGCTTACAGTGCTTGTCACAGTATAAGTAATACTGACGTGTGCTGCAGAAGCAGGACAGTTATAGGTGCTTTCTTTAGCCTCCTAAAAGTCTTCAACCTGGCCTGTCAACACTGACTTTTATTTTGAACCAGTGAATAAAATGGAGTGTTAAGTAAACAATTGCACCTTTCACACTCTCCTGTTATTTCCATCTTTTTGTAGGCAACCTTATCAGTACAGCTTGCTAACACCAGCAGTATGTTGCTGAAAACTTATGCTCTGTGTTAACTTCAATTTGCATTTATTTTCTGTGTTTTCCACTCTGAAACAATTTCTGGATTTGTTCTCAGTGACTTCTAATCTCAGAATCTCAATCTGTCAGCCTGATTATTGAAGACTGCATTTGGTTTATTTAAGCTACGGTCCTGAGGTTGGTTGAGAGAGCAGGATAGAGACTTTCCACATTGAGCTTGGTGTTAGTGGTCCCCTGGGAAATCTGTACTACTGTCATCTGGTGAAAAGTTGAGCTTTCTCAGAGGACTTCCATGGGGCTGAGCTCTCATGAGAGTGGTGATTGTGAAATTGCCACAGTTGGAAAAAGCCCTGTCCACTTCTGTGTTTGACTTGGTACTAAGGCCAGAGTGCCTAGTTTGGATCTGACTTCCCGTATCTCTCAAGTTAATATTCAGCTTTGGAGCCTTCTCTAGTAATAGTACATTTCATCTTTAGTGTGCATTATGAACACTTATTACCTAATTCTTGCAGCATTCCTGTGTGCAAAATAAATAAACAGCTGCCAAGGAACTGGAGCCCTCATTCTGAATCACAGTAGGATGTGGCAGTTTTCAATGTAGTCAGGATGCAGTAAAATGTGATGGCTTTGAAATATTGTTGACATTGAATCAAAGTTCATTTTTAACCAGGCAAGAGGATAGAGTACTTCTTGACTGATTTTTTTTTTTTTTTTTTTTTTTTAAATCCGTGGAAGTTCAGTTTTTGTAGGCAGCCTTTTTCATGAGAAACAGATGCTGTTCTATTTAAATATTTTCGGTCATAAAATAAGTGAGTGTTAATGCCAGGATTTTGGCTAAAATCAAACAACGTATTCTACCACCTGTTGCTAAATTTCTTTGCAGCTTCAACAAACTGCAGCATTCTTCACTTCAACCCTAGGGTTGAAGTGGTAGGTTTGGTGTTGCTCTGTTTTATCAAGTAGTGATTGTGTCTTGCTTGAGATGCGTTTTTAGTTCAGGTTACAGGTTTTATGCTTGTATCATACTTTGCATATGTTTTGTTTCCAGACTTCTAGAAAGATCTTTTGAAATTAAATGCAAAAGCTGCAGAATAATTAAAAAAAAAACCCAACGTATTTTTAGATATTAACTAAGTGTTAATAATGAACTGAGTTTGTTAAAACTACATTTTGCTTATGCCTGTGTGGCATAAGCAAATCCTCAGCTGATGAAAAACTGGTGTAGCTCTGAAAATTTAGTGGAAGGTAGCTCATTTATTAGCTGAAGAGCTTGTCCTAGCTTTTCTTATGCTGATCTGGCAGTACTAAGCGGTATGTGGAGGAGATTCAGGCTGATCTGTGACACATATCTTCTGTAAATAGCCAGTTTCATTCCCCTTCTAATTTAGTTTTAGTTTGAATGATGGTGCAATAAAAAATCCGTCTAAGGGATTTTAAGTAAATATCCTTTCCTGTGGGTTCTGTTTGGGTTTTTTTTGCCCCCTTCCCTGAACACTTGTGTTCTTCTAAATGTATCTTTTCAGAGGCAAATACTACCTGAGTTAGTCCTTAGCTGCATTTTTAGGTTGACACTGGCAGAAGGTTTGCAGGACTACAGCCAGCCAGAACTTAATAAGGATAAACTATTACATCTCAGGAGGTCCTTTCCCTGTAGTTCTTCAGCAAGCGCAGTGAAACATAACTGGACCATATCTGAGGCTGACTGAGCCTACATATATGCCAGGAGGGGATTTGCTGATGGGACAAAGACAGCTTATTGCAAAGACAGCAATATCTGGAGTCTGAGTGCTTGTTCTGACTTGTACCAACCAGTTGTTTAGGAAAGCAGCAGCTGTTGTCTACCCAACAAAATGCTACTTCAGAACAGTAGCAGGGAGAGGGGAAGTGCTTTTCCACTGGAGACAAGATGTAGACATGAAAGCATGTTGTCCCAACAACTTTCCTCATAGCAAAGGCACAGCTGTGTGACAACATGGTCAGCAGCCATCAGATATCCCTGCTCACCTATGTTAGTATCCTGCTTGTTCACATAATTGCCCACTGCCCAGCAGGAGAGGACAAGTGTGCTGTGAAGTCAGAGAACAGAAATCAAGACAATGGAGCAGACCTTCAAGTCTTCACCTGCCTGGTCTCTTTCCTTCCTTTTCACATTACCTCTCACTGCTACCTGAAGGAAGTGCAAAGAATTTTACCAGTGCATCGATATAAAAAATGCAGAAGACCTCTCCAGCAGTACACACTTAATTTTCTTCAGGTTAACCTGCACTGCTTTGGGACTCTGGTACACAGGACCAGGTGCCTAAAGCAACAAGAGGCACTACTTTTTTCTGTCTGCCAGTAATGTTCCTGTCCTCTGTGTAAAACACAGCAGACACTTATACTGGTGCAAGTACTGCAAGGTGTCTTTTCAGCCAGCAAGTTATATCGATACTGAAGGGAAGGAATGGTTAGTATATTGACAGTCCGGAAGAACACCAAGCTGAAGCATGACCTCCTCAGACTACCAAGGCAGGGTCTGTTTGGAGTGTCCTGATGTGAACCAGCAGTATAGTTTCACATGTAGGATACAAGAGAGAGAATCTCTAGGCAAGACTTTATGTGACTTTGGGTAATCCATATCTTCTAAGCATCTGCTTTTCAGTTTCTCCCAAAGATTGAGAAAGTTCTTTAACTAGTTGGAAGTGCTGTTGCTCAACAGTCTGATTTATACTAGTGAAGGGGCTGAATGGTTGCAAAGGTTGCTCTAAACTAGGCAGAGAAAACAATCTCTTGTTTCAGTGCTGAAGCTATTTGTTTTTCCTTCGTCTGCACTTGAGTCTCAAAAGCAAAACCAAACTACTATGCATAAGGATAACTTTCCAATGACCAACTAAATTGACACATAGGGAGCAATCATGGGAGGTTGAAATAATTCAGCTGTAGGTATGTTTCCAGCATAAGTAGACAGTTTTTCTGCTTAAAATAATTGGACTATGATGATTGGCTTCTCCTTGATAATCTTTAGCATTTTTTTGCTACCTCTTGAATTGTTTTCACGCTGTGTTCTGGAGGTGGCTCCTGCTGTTTTGTGCTTGATGAGGGGCATTAGGTCTTGGCACTAAATCCAGAAGTGACAGGTCTTCCTGAATGTACGAGAATCAAAAGCCAGTATGATCTGCTGACTGCAGACTTGATATGATGTTAAACTTTAAAAGAAGTTAGATGGGAGTCAGGTTTCCCAAATCTGTGATGAGTGAGAGGAAGGGAGCCGTGGCAGGGTGAAGCTTCACACCCAAGGGATGGGTGGCTTTTTTCCTCTTCTCATCAGACTTTATGTAAGGTGAAACACATACAAGTACAGGATAGTCAGGGCGCTTTGATGCTGGGCAGCTCTGCCTGCCATCTTGCTTGAGGTTCATCATTACCCATGCCAGTTTTGTGGCAGAAGCCTTTCAAACTGGATAACTAGTGCTTTGGTAAGTTTCAAGTATCATGATACTGCTGGGGTGGCTCTGCCTGCTTGCTTTGGGGCTTAGAAGTTGTTCTGATATTGTCTTCTGTTTGCATGTGAACCAGCAGTCTCCCAGATGCATGCTTGCGTAGGCAGCTCATGAAAACCCTTCTGCTGTTAGTAATAGTCATTTGATTAAAATGTCCAGTCCTGCTTTTTCCTGTGACTTGAATTTCCACTGAATTGAAGGTCACTTGCTGAAGTACAGGGAATTCTTGATAGGATCCTCCTTGGTCAGAGCTCATACTTTCAACTTCTGCTTAGCTACGTTCTTTCTAATAGCATAATGTTATAGCTTGTAGGCTCACACCAGTGTTTGCCATTAGAATAGTGGTATGTGGCTGGATGTGACCAAGGCATTCGGTTTCCAGTCTGTCTATTGATTTTTATTTTTTTTAAATGTATTTTAATGTGTCTGAGTTGATGTTTTGAAACATCTAAAATCTGCTTATTATCTAGGGCATAATGTTCCTAGTGCAGTCAAAATCCAGTCTTAACAGCAAACCCTTACTTTCTGCCTCTTCAGAAGCACTTCTCTATCTCTGAGCTGGGTTTGACCTTTAGAGACCTTCTCCATAGCCCATACCAGCCCTAAATGTGTTCTGTGTACCACTCCTGAAAATAATTTTGTTGCAATAATAAAGTATTGTATCTGGTCAGATCTGGGGTCTCTCATCTCTGTGGTTGACAAGCCAATTCAAAGGCTGAGAAATTTGCAGTTTGCCCTTATTTTGTGAAAATTAGCAGGAGAATTTTCAACCAGTTATAACTTCCATGCTATTTGGAGCTTTTTTCAGGATTTCCATGTTAAAGCAATCCAGTGAAGATACTTAAGATGTTTCCTTTAAGCCTGCTTCATTTTTTGCACTGTTAGGAGCCTGAATACTTTTTTTTTCCCCCCTATTTCTTCATTGGCAAGCTGTTTTTCACAGTTGTCTGTGCTGATAACAGAACTTGGCTTGCATCAGGAGAAGACGTGAGAATATATCTTCTGTGGGTTTACTCAGGGCCTCGGGAGGTGGTTGGGTGTGTCCCTTCATAGACAGAAGCTCTGCAGGCTGTGTTTGCTGGCAGGACTGCTGGTGACCAGCGTTTGCTTCTGTGCCTTGTGTCTTTGCTTTCTGATGTTGAGTCTTCCTATTTTCATGTGTGTCATACAGGAGGGGGGCTGATGGCATTTGGGACTTAAAGTATGACCCAAAGAGTGATATGACCCTTGTGTTTGCTGCTGACTTTCTGTGCAGGTTGGAGGTGGGATCTCAGCTGGCTTAAATGGGCTCTGCACCCATGAAGCCACCATACCTCCAGTGAAGGTTAACTGAGAACTGGTCTTGTGCATGCGCCAGTACAGTGGTGTCAGCTTTGCTAGAGTGACTGTACTGGCCACTTTTTTTTAAAAGCTCTTCTAAGCAAAAATGGTGACTTGTAGAGGAACAGAGGTGGTCCCAGTGTCAGCAGTCCCAAGATGAGAGGGAAGGCCTGGGCCTGTTGCACAACGTTTCCCTTTTTCCCAGAAGAGATCCTAGCTGCTGGAGATGGACAGCAGGCTGCCTCCTCTCTACTTACATCACCATTTGGCCCATTTGGCATGGCAACTATATGAAGATGATGGACTCTGGTTACATAGGTGCTCACTTGAGTATTACCTAATGTCTGCAGAGGCAGTAGGGTTACATGTCTGATGGACACAGGGCAGAGAGCTGTGGCCTACCATAAAAACAGGTCGAGCCATGGCAGCAGTTTGACTGTGAGCAAATGAGGCTTGTATTTTCGCACTAGCTGATCCTGCACAACAGGCCTGCTGAGCTGCTTGATTTCTTGTCAGCAAATCAAGGTATGGCTGTCCAACTTGTTCAGAGGACAGTTGTAGCTCCTGCCAGTATCAGTAGGGATACAGGCAGCTCTAAGAGCTGTTCCCGCCACACGGGGGGAAGAGTGCCTTATAGGAAAAAGAAAACTTAAACATAGTAATTTCTTTAAACAAAACCCTGAAACTTAAAAAACGTTATTTTATCATGCTCTCTGGACATGTTGTCCAAAGTGAGGAATATAATGAGGACAGATGAAAATTTGCTGCCTTGCCAAGCCCAGCACTGACTCATCTGGAAGCTTTGTTTTTCACATTGCAGATCGGGGTCATTGGCTCAGTAGGGTACAATGCTGTAACGGCCTTCTGCATTAGGAGATCCCTGTTTTCTCTGGATGATCGGCAGTTCTCAAGTCATTCAGTCTTTGGTTCCACTGTTGAACTTGCTTGAAAGCTTATTTTTGTTTTCATGGGAAGTTGCTTCAGGCACCTTATGTCTACAAATCAGTGATTGGTAATGAGTGTGAAAATCAGCTGGGGTGTTTAAGTGCACCCATTATGTATTCCTGCAGAATACTTCCCAGATACTTAATTGAAAAATTAATACAAAATTCCAGTGTGCGAGGTAATTCTGCAGGTGCACTTGGTTTGCCTGCTGTGGTCCTCTCACTGTGTGATGGTTTGCTGAAAGCCAAGGCAGATTTCTAGCCAGTCTTTGTAGTGCTCTTATGTGCTACCAGTAAATGCTCTGAGCTGTTGGACCTGAAGCTCCAGTTTCTGATCTCAGCTTGGCCCCTTCATGTGCTTGTGTCTTGCAAAAACTCCTGTTGCTGGGAGTACGACCAGTGAACAAGTGATGCCATGGGTGAAGCAGGCCTGTGTCACCAGGACCCTCATGACCCTGTCCTCTGGTCGTGCCTGGGCACTGTGGAGTGGTGTTGCACACGTTTGACAGCCAGCTGTGCAATCAGGTTGGCATGGGTGTCTGAGTTACGGCCCTTGTGTGGGAGTGTTACAGAGGTGCCGCACACCACCTTGCTTGCTGTAGAAGTGTGGTTTTACCTGAGCGGGGAACTGGGAGCTGTGAATCTGAACTCTGTGCAGGGAGAAGAAAATGCCTTATTTGCTCAGTTGCCACTCTTCCGTGCTTTGCTCCTTCTGTTGACTGGGGGAGACAGGCGCCTCGGACTGTTTTGTGCTGGGAACGCACTTGTCCATCTTGTCTCCTTTGGGCATTTGTGGAAACCTGTTAACTCTAAAGAAGAAAGCTAAAGCTTCTCATACCCCATCCTGTCTCACTATTTCATCTTGCTGTGATACCTTAATGCTGCTGTTATGAAAATGACTGGGTTGCCCTATGAGCAGTCTCTGTGATGAGAAATGAAGGGTCATAATTTAACACCAGCTTCTCTGTTGCCCTGATGCTTGGCTGTGCCAAAGGCTAGTAAATCCTCCAACCGCAATGGATATACAGAAATTAACATACGGGTTTTCTTGCCTTGCATGATCCATCAGTAGGGAGTGAAATCCACTGAAGATAAATAGTCACATTTGTAGATGGGACACACTGCCCTGCTTTCCTCTTAGCTTCTCAACTTAGAGCATGAATCCCCTTCTCCCCCTTTCTTCACCCAGTTCCTTGTAGGGACTTACAGCATGGCAAGGAAACAGTAGATCTGACTGTCACGTTGTTTTCACTGAGCTTGTTAGTTTTTAAACTGGCTGAAAGACTGGTTTATGGTAGATTATGGGCACAAACCCTTTGGGCAGAAACCTCACAAATTGAAGTCAGGTCTGGTGAGCTTTGTATTCTACAGTGGATTAAGATATGTTGAAATACCCTTTTGCATGCCTTATATTTTTAGAAGGCAGTGTTCAGGATATGAAAACTGTAGCCACAATTTCCGTGGGGTTTTGTTTTTCTACCCTATTGTTTAATTTTAAAAGACACTGCGCCATTAAGTTTCTGGAGGAAGGTATGAGCCCTCTGTGCTTCCAACTGAAGCAAGAAAGAATGAGAGAGAAATTTGGGAAGAATAGTCTTGCTCTGTGACCTGTCCTCACAGACTTTTTTTGTTCCACTTGTCTGTGAATCTTCCCAGTATTGCTGGAAATGGTTACTGTTTACTACAAGACCTATCATGGTCATACTTGTATTAAGATCAGCAAATTAAAACTGCTTCCTGGCTGTGGCTTCTCTTGCTCTTTCCTGCATTGAGCCACCTCTTGAGCTTGTGAAAGTAACTGGGGATGTGTTTCTAGAATGAGGACACTAAAAACCTCTGGCTGTGGAGAATGTATGGACCCATGGACACTTTCTTCACCTCACAGTCAGTGCCTCAGTTCTGATCTGCGTGGAACAGAGACCACCACGTAGCACTGAATTGCTATTTTTCATAATGAACATTTTTTTGTTTGTTTTGCTGTTCAGTTTAACCAATAATGTAGCAAGTGTGGAGGTTCTATTTTTCTTTGCTAATTCATGAGGATGTCTTGAGCTCCGTGAGTAGGTTTTTGTTTTTCTATTGTCACAATGATCGGATTCTCAAGCAAGGGATGACCAGCCTAGCCCTGTGCTCAGTCCTGAAGATGCTAGAAAAGGTTGAGCGATCAGGAAAACGCAAATCTTAAAAAGATTTAAAACAGTGTCCTGTAGGAGATGTTCTGCAATCTGAAAATCATGAGTTACTGGTTTCCATGCCCAGAATTCAGCCCCCAAGGTTGGTTTGAACTGTGTGGAAACAAATGACAGCTGTGCCTTTCATTAAGTCAGTTATCTGTGAAATGCTGCCATGTGCAATTGTCTAATCCTGACCTGTGACTTCAGAGAGGAGCGGCCTTTTTGTGGCTAAGGCACAAGACATCCAGCTCTGGGAGCTCTCGGTTCTGCTGGCGGCTTTCTTATGTGACAGTAGGGAGGACATTTCTCCCTGCCCCATATGGGAAATGGAGTTCTCTTCTGCTTGTTTCATGTGGATGGGGACAGTCTCCTGCTTTGTGGCAATACAGTGCCTGAGCTGGAGCTAGGCAGAAAAAAAGCACTTCAGCCCCACTGGGCCTGCTGGCGTTGGTCATTATTTGCATAGTTTATAAGCAAAGCCTCTGTTTACGTTCTCTGATGTTCTGTTGTTGCTTTGTTGGGGTCAGGACTGAAGCTGTAAAAATAGTCTACCATGAGGACAAGCTCTCTCAATATTTCTTCTGCAGACATTCATCCCACCACCGAATCAGTGAGATAGTTCACATCAGATCTGACTGTCTTTGAGCATGGTTGCTCAGTCAAACCTTGAGTTCATCTCTGTATTCGTGCTTGGGGCTTGTCTCTGTTGCTGGGACCTGAGGCTTCTATGAGGAGGCCGGCCGTACCCTGTGATGGCAAGGGGAGCCTGCAGGACTGCTGAAAATGAAGGGGAGAGGGAAGGAGAGGCTGCACGTCCACGTTGGTGAAAGTATGTGGAGAGACTTCTCTCCGGTCTTCTGTCTGGATGTTTCAGCTGCATTGTTCTGTGCCAGCTGGCTTGCAATAGCTGACCATACCAATGCTCTTGGTCAGTCTCAAGTGTGAGAGAAGATGTGCGAGTCAAATCACGTTTGAGCTGAGATATTTTGCCTCACGTTTTTTGAGTAACTTGATAGTGTGTCTGAGCTTTTATAGCAGGAAAATATTGCAGTAGTAGGCCTTTGGTTGTAAAATGTGTTCTGCCACTCGAAATGTTTGCATTATTAGGTAAGCTTGGTATTAGCCTTCAAAAGACTGTTTCTTTTGTTTTCTATTTTTGGAGGAGTTCTTTCAACTAATGTATTTCTATAACTCTTGTATTTCCTTAGGCCCTAGTGGGCAAGCAGTCTTGGAGGAGAATAGCTGTTTTCAAGAGGAAACCTCTGTTAACTCTTGTCTTTTTGAAGTATCCAGGGCAGGAATTTAGACTGATTGCAGTGTTTGATGCTTTTCTGTGGTTTCATGTGCAAAACATTATGCATGCCTCCATGATTAAGGGGGTGATTGCATAAGACACTGAGCCACAAGTGCTGGAAGTAGGACCAGACAGGGTGGGAGAGAAAATGCGTGGTAAGAAAGGCTGGCTGTTTGCTTAAGGCACTGCAGCAGGACCATGGTGCTGGGATTCAGTCCCTTGGTCTCGCAGAGCTTCCATGTGTGGTCTTGGGCAGGGAAGGGTTATGACCAGTGAGCACCGGCTCGTGACCAGCTGGCTGGAAGCCAAGCATTGTCCCACAAGCATTTTTGGTAACTCTACATTCTGTTCCCTTCGTGTTTTCCTCCAAATGATGATGAAAACACCTTCAGATGTTTGTAGGAGTTGCCCTGGTCATCAGCTTCGATTTTCAGCAAATACTAGTGCTGAGCAAGTCTGAAAATGCTGAGCATGACAGAAAGGCAGGGGAGAAATGCCGTGTTAATATACTGGGCTGGTTAATTACAGCTGTGGAAGACAGCAGGCTCTTTGTTACTCC
>NW_009648902.1:547144-608209 GCF_000708025.1 Charadrius vociferus
CAGGAATCCCAGTGTAGTTCAGGTTGCTTTCCTGCAATTACCTGTAGAATATGTTCCCAACCAAGAAAATCCTGCTTCCATAAGGTTAAAAAAACCAAAACAACCCAACTCAAACCCACAAACAAAAAAGCTTGGGCAAACCCAAAAGCAAAATGACAATGAGGCAACAGAAAAGCAGGAGAATTATTATTTGATTTTTGTTGTGTTTGTGTTTTTTTTTTTTTTTCCCGAAAAGGTGTGTGGCTCTTTAAGAGGACCTTGAAAAATATTATAAAGGGGGTCAGCTTAAACGAAAAAGCTATCAAACATCTGATCTCTGCATGCCAGCATGCCTTCAGCCAGCTACCCCTTTGTCCATCCGAGTTTCCGAACTGTTGATGATCTCACCAAAAAACAAACAAGCTGCAGAAGTGTTTAGGGAGTTCAGCGCATTTAGGAAGTAACCAAGGAATCAGGGTGGGAGGAATTTTTGCTCCAGTTGCGGTGAAGCAGGGTGCTGTAGCCTCTGCTGGAAAGAAAAGGTCGTTTTTATGTCATTAGAGGAGCCGGCTCTTTTCCCAGATCTTCCCCGAGCTGGGAGAAGGGATGGCGGCTGGTTTCGGTGACGGGGTGCAGCGGAGCGTTTGACGACGGCGTGGTCAAAACCAGTATATCGCCGAGTGGTCCTGCTGGGGGGAGGGGCGGGAGCGGGGGAGAGGAGGGCGAGCGAGAAACAGTCGACCCAAAGTAACCTGCGCGTCGCCTCAGCAGAGGAGGGGGGGTGGGAGGGTGTGATGTACTCTTTTCCCTTCCCCTTCTGGTGGAACGAAAAGGCAGGAGGGAATTTGTAAGGCACCCCCCCATGCCAGTCCCCCGTCCCCCCCCGCCAGCCTCGAGGGTCTCTATCTTTTTGCCTTTTCTTGAGGGTACGGCCCACCGAGCTACGCAAAAAACAGGAAAGAGGGGGGAGGAAAAAAATATTCTGTTACAGCTGTTCCCCGTAAGAGGGGGAAGGTACAAACCCTTGGGGCTCCCTCGCATTACTTTCCCCGTAGAGCTCGTGTCTTTCCACTGTTTGCCGTGGGCTGCGGCATCCTCTCTTCCTAGAGCAGAGAAAAGCAGCATGACACCTGGCTGGTTGACTTGTCTGAGCCTGGAAATCACCTCTGTAAATCCTGTGAAACTTGCTCTCGGCTCCTTCTGGCACAGCTGCTTTCCTCACTGCTGCTTATTTAAGCATAGTAAAGATAGAATTGTTCTCTCTTTTTAAAAAAAAAACAAACACCCCACAACAAACCAACGCAAAACAAAACACCACAAACAAACCAGCCCAAACCAGTGTGAGGGTCAGTTGTTTAAGCTCCAGGTTTGTGAACTTCATTAGTGTGCACAGATTATAATTTCCAGATGGTTCCCCTCTGCTGTGGCAGAGATACAAACTTGTTTTAAAGCCAAGAGCTGAAACGCCAGTGGCTTCATAAGGTGATGCTTTTGGGAAAGAAAATGGAATTTAAAAATGTTTGCAGAAATGTTGCTGAGTGGTTAAGATTGCTTCCTAGATTTGTGTGTGATTCTGTGTCATGTCTGTGTGTTTGCGTATGTTAGACTTTGAAATTTGTGGTAGAGTACATCTACTATTAACATAATTAAATATAGGGTAGTAAATCATTCAGTGGTCTGTGCACCAGCTCGGTCCTGTGTTGGGTTACAATACAGAGATTAAGCAAAACTGAATCTTTGTGCAAGGCTACTGCTGGAGTAGGTTCCATCCCAGATGAGGAGAGCAGCTTGGTGTGCCTTGCTGCTTCTGTGTATGTGTGTGCAAATTGAGCTGAAATAACGATGTTGAAGGGAGGTTTTTTTTGAAGGTTCTTTATTCTTTGTTTGAGATAAGTAATCATGGATTGACATCTCTGAAAGCTGCCAAGTTCCAGAGCACTTTGCCAGCAGCTCCTCTTTTCCCTTTGTGCTATGGCTTGTGTAATTCCCTCTTCCCTGTTTGTCAGCTTTGCTTTTCCTGTTCAGAGCTCTCACATGAGTTTCCTTTTGGCTTTGCCCTGACCAGAATGTTGCTTGTTTTGTCACTTTCCAGACTTGAAACTTCGGGATTTCCTGGTTGACAATGAGACGTTCTCAGACTTCCTCCTCCATAATGTGTCCATGCCATCATCGGCAGTAGAGGAGCTACTGGATGCAGAGGTCAACCTCCAGCAGGTAAAGAGCCACTCTTTCAACCACTAACATAATGCTCCTCTATTGTTTGTTTAATCATAGTGCCAAGATCCACAATGCAGGACCCATCTGTGCTAGGTGGTGTATAAACACAGAGGAAAATGTAATCCCTGCTTCTCTCTTCCCTCTTGCCCTCAATTTACTGTCTTATTTGGTTGTAAGCTGTAAAAGGATGCTGAGACCCACACACAAATGTTTTGATCTGCCTAAAAAAATAGCATGGTACCCTTCAGGCTATACTGAATTTCTTCTTTCCTGTTTTTGTTTTTTATCTTTTATGTAAATAAAACATCAGTTAGGTTGATAGTGCTGTTATCACTGTTTTACTTTGATTAGAAATAAAAATGGGGTGATAGTTTGGTCACTCAGCACGGTCTGGAGCAAGGTTTCTTTGTTGCTCTGCCTTAGATTCCTGTGCAGTGCCAGGAGGTATGCTTCTGGGTTTGTAGCCAGGTCTTCAAGACGGACAGTAAACTTGTATAATGTAGTACAAGAGAGTTCTGATGTCAAATGAAACTCCTGAGTGCTCCCGTGATTGCCTTCATAAACATAGGCAGCAGTGACAGGGGGCTGGAGGCCCCGTCTTGGGATGGCTGTCTGCCATTGTCAAGCTCAGAACATGTTTTTTGCTAGTCTACCAGCATCCTTTCTGATGCAGAAGTCCAAACTGGTTGCTTCAGACTTCAAAGGAAGACTTGTGATTCTCTTAAGGCAGTGCAAAAGGTGATGTGCAAAAGGAGGAGGAAATCCATTCTGCTTCCTAACTCCAGATCAGATCTTTTCTTTGAAGTGGAGTTGATTAATAGTCCTTTCAGACTTTGTTTTCATGTACTTACAGATGCTGTCCCCCTTCACACACATTGTCTCATTCTTCACTGAATTCTATCAAGCCATCTGTTTTAGTGCAGTTTGATAATTAGTCCTACAAGTTAAGGATATATTTCACTAAGAAAAAGTAAAGTGGAAAAAAAATTCTTACCCGTTTTAGGCTGCAAGTCTTATTTTACTTGAAACTAATTTGCCTGAAATTGATGCTAGATTAAAACAGAATTGGGCTGTGGGTGGTTCTGCAAGGATAACTGGAAGGCTCCAGCAACATCAACATAGTCATTCTTTCTAAGCTGATGGAAAGGTAGAAAGATTTTCAGAGAGATAAAAAAACCCTAGGTCTAACCATACGGTGTATGGCTGCCATATTGTATCAGTTGTATATGGCAAAGCCAGCAGAAGAAGAAGAAAAGCTGAGCTTTTTACCTACGTAATGTGTCTGAAGGGTGGTGAAGGGGTGATCAGTCAGCTAGTTCTTGCCTGAATGCTTTAAGCATTGTTCTTGTGTGTGGAATTCTTGTGCTGATTCTGCCAGGGCACTGGGAATGGTGGTGCTTATTTTTAATAGTGCTCTGGGATGGCCAGAAGAGCTGATAGAAACAACAGGGCAGTAATCCACAGAGGAGGACAGTGGCCTACCAAATCTTTCTTTAAGCACTTTTCTGCTCAGATAATAACTGAGAGGCAGAGCTCTCTCTTCCTGCAGGATGACTTTATCTGACTCACAAGATGGACCGCTTTGATTCTGCTGGAGGTCTGGGGCGGAGATCTGACCTCACCACTGAGCTGCATAGTGACTGCAGTGTTAATAGGCAATAGTTGTTTGGTCTCTGACTGTATGAGTGGGTTACAGCTTCATTCACAAGGTCATATAGAAGGGCCTATTCAGAGTATGCAAGGCAAGCAAATACAGCCTTCTCCTGCAGTCTGTTAGCATCCTGTGGTTGTTCAACAAGCCCAGAAGTTATGATGTGCAAGTAAGAAACTGAAATCATCAAGGATGTGAGACTTCTGTTCTCTGTAGTGACAGTACTCCAACATGCCAAGGAGGGTGGTGTATTCAGAATATTGAATACAGTGGAAATACATAAAAATAGCCAAAGTCTTGTCTTGATGGGCATGTTGCTTCCAGGGGCAGAGTGGCTCAACCTTGTGTTTCTCTGATAGTGGCAGGTGCCCTCAGAAGGGTGTGGGGTTTGGAAGGAGCCTGGATCAGTACTGAGCAGGCAGCTATCTAATCAAGTCTAGTATGCTGTTGTTGTCCAGGCATGGCCAGATAGCTGTAATGTGGCTTGGATGGCAGGAGCAGGGGCACAGTGAGGTCCAGGGCCAAGCCTGCAGTGTGACATGTTGAGTGGCAGTGAGGAGTAAATAGTAATGGCCAAGGCGTATGCTGCCTGGAACAAATCTCCCTTGTTTCATACAGCAGGGGCAGTCCCAGGTGAGAACGATGTGACCTGTGAGCACAAAGTAGTCATCTGTGACTGCTTTCAGACGTGAGCCTGGCATTTTGAGAGTCTGTAGGGGACTTAACGTGTCACTTAGAATATATTTGCCTGCTGAAGGCACCATGCCTTCAGACAACTTGAAATGGTTACAGAAAATTGGCTTGGTGTGCCAGGGTGTTTTAGTTTGAGGGGGTGGGCAGGGCCTTTGTTCTAGGGCATGTGCTGTGGACCTCATTGCGTTTGGAAAGAGCAACTTTTCTGTGAAAGAGCTTAAAATCCAAATGAAAAAAGTGGACAGACACAGGGGTGGTGGAAGGATTGTTCATCTTCAGTTTTCTGAATGAGGACGCAGGCACTGGGAGACACTGATTTTCTGTATGTCCGCCTAGGGGAGCTACTTTAAGACTGATCCCAGGTCTCCTGACTGTCATTCCAGTGCCACAGAAATATCCTCTTTTCAGCATGTCTGCAGTGGTGGTAGTATCTCTGCTGGCAAAAAAAACCCCAAACACCCAAACTTTCAAAAGGCCAGTCTTTTTGATGTGAGAGCCATCTAATTTATTCAGTTGAGTGTGCAACGTGGAAACATCCTATTTTTGGCATACGGATGCAGACTAAAGTTAAAGGTTTGCACAAGTGTTGCATTATAAATCTTTTCCCTCTCCTGTCAGTTCCATCTGGTTGTTTTCTGAACATAGTGTGCTTTCCTCCCCTGGATTGTTGGTGCCCTTTTGGTTTTGAAGGATGAAAAAATTTTCGGACTTACCACTGTAATTTAGTAAGTGTTAACTCTTCTGGGATGTAGATCAATCCTCTTTAGTTGTTACTGGAAGTTGGGCAATACACACTGGCATTAGAAAAGAACAGAAAGAAGAAATTATGTGTAGAGCTGTTACTACCTGTGCATTTACAATAAAATTGTTCCCTCTGTCTAGCCCAAGGCAAACAAAAAATTCTTTCCAGCAGAAGACTCTGGATTTGCCTTGTGTTTATCACCTTTATGAGGTGTGCACCTGTTTGACATATACCAGTTTGTTCACTAAACCTAAATCCTGTCACTGACCTTATTAAAAGAAACTAGGCCATCGGGTTTGAAAGGGACTAGTAATAATTCGGAGGGATTTTAATACATTTGTTTCATTAATAAGGTGGTTGCTTATGGATTAGGAAACATTGACAAGCAAACTATTCCCTTAAGTAAAATACGCCTGTGAAAGACTTGAGGATCTTTTTTCTTGTTTGTTTCAGCCATTAAGGTAATTGTTTTTTTCACTGATACATTATCTGCCCCGAAACACTGCAAAATGTTTCGCTGTGCAGATAGTAAAGAGATACTTCAGAGCAAAGGGAGAAGGTGATCCTGATCCAGAACAGCACAGAAAATGTGGCTGGCAGATATATCTAAGGAGTTTGGGACATAGGTCTCTTGCCCTTCACATACATTTGCCAGACTTGTGTCTGGTCACAAGCCTTGTTTGTCTCTGTGGCTCAGTTCCCAGAAGACTGAAGATTAGGCAATGCATGTACCCTTGGTTGGAGGAAATGGCTGCTGTGGAGGACAGGATCACTGCTGCCCTGTGCGTGTTTGTGGAGAAGTGGAGAGAGACCTGCCTCCCCCAGGACTTCTCCCCCATGTACTCATCAGGGAAACATGTTTTTCTTGGAATTTAGTTGCGCATGGTCAGGGCTGTGCAACCTGTAGGGAAGAATGCCCTCTTACCTCTATCTGGAAGCATTATGAATGGTTAGTTTTGTCGAGGTGACAACCGATTTTGTGCTATGAATCTTACATGAAGGGAGACTTACATGCTTTTCCCACTGTTCCAGGTCATTGTGTCTGGCTACCGAATGCGACTGCGAGATCTCTGCAATAGCTCAACACTGTCTGAGTTTCTTACAATCCAAAATCGGACGGTGGCCATGGGCTCTGAAGCATTCATTTGCACCTTGCCAAAGGAAAAACTTCATGCAGCTGAGCAAGCCTTCCGTGCTAACCTGAATCCTTTGAAGCCCCTTCAGGTGAGTCCACTGGTCCCACCTGTGAGAGATTGACATTGACAACGTGACATTTTCTAGGGCTTTCAGTCTAGGAACTCAGCCCTGCATTTCCAGAGTGAACTGTTCATTGGCAGTAAGAAAGAAGAAAGATGGCCTTTATCACTGGAGCATGAACAACACTGCTTCTTCCTGTCATTCTTACCATTCCTGTTGCAGTGTGGTACTTGTGGAGCATAAATGTGTGTGGTCTGAAGTTCAGTTTGTCAAGAGGAAAATATTTATGCTGCATCCTAACAAACAGGTTCTTGGTTGTCCCTGTATTTTGGTCAGATGTTGTGTCTTGGCTGGAACTAGCCCAGATAATAGACCGGCCTGTGCTGAGTGCTAAAACCATCACCCTCTGCTTTTACTATGGGGCTTCTGAGTGCAGAAGTTTCAACTTCCTTTGAGTTCTCATACAAAGAAGAGTCAGGTTTTAAAGCTCTGTTTCAAAGATTGACCAACTGGTTTTGGAGCAAGAATTCATTGAACTTCAGGAAAATACATTACTGGGGGGGGGGGCATTGAATACGGGAGCGGACTTACCTGTTTATCTAGGAAACTCCAGTGATGCTTTGTTATAGGTCTGCAATATCTGGTAAAATACAAAAGTTTGAGGAAGTTAGTGCTGGAAATACCAGTAGAGGGAAGAAGGGACCACAGAACCCACTCTGTTACTCGCTAAAACAAACACTCTATTGTCTGCTGTGGAAGAAATAAACACTTGGGCTGTGTGAGTTTCCAGATTTGATGAGCCCTTCAGGACTGAAAGTCATGTACCACTTGCTTGGCTTTGTCCCCAGTCAAAGGGGGTCATTATCAAGTACTGGGATCATATTACTCTTCTGCACAGTACATAGTGGTCAGTTACTTCTGTCCACAGCTCATCTTCCATTTTCCACATGTCCTCCATCTGCATTTTTTCTTTCCTTATGGAAGAGCAAGATAATCATAAGCACTAAGAGATGAGGTAACGGCACTAAAATTGTTACTGTAAAAAAGATGGGCTGTTTGAAAAGGAATGGCTGTAAGTGGTTTCTTATGTTCAATTAGATGTGTATGCATGCATTTACTTCACATCATTCAGAGATGCTGGAATTTTGGGGGCCAAAGGGGTTGAAACTAGCCAGCTATAGTAGAACTCAGTATTGGTCTTCTGGGCCCTCCGGAGCCTCTGTCTTGCTTTTCTCATTTGTGGAAGCCTCTAAAATTTAGCTGACACACACAGGTACTAAGTATATCTGTGTAGTTACATCTATATTGTTTGTTGGTGAAAGAAAGCAGTAATAAGCCACTCTGTGCCACTTGGCAACAGCAAAGTAGATATAGACATTATGTGCAATTTTGAGGGACTTCCAAGAAGCTGGCTCATGATCTTGGCTTCAAAGGAAAAAAAAATCGAGTCTAGAAGCCAGCAGTTCTAAACCTGCTGTGTATGTATGCTGTCCTGTAAAGATCCACAGTTTTCCGCAGAAAAATGTCACAGACTAGTTAAGCTGCTGTAATGCATCACAGTGAAATGAAAATCAACTGGCTTCAGTGTGGCCAGGCAAAATGAATAAATTAACTCTAGGATCACAACCAACACATTTGAAACTGAGTGTCTTTAAAGGCCAAGAAGTGCCTTGACCTGCAGTAACATCTCTGAACAAAGAGGTAACTTTCTGTTCATGAACAAAGGAGGCTCTTGACATAGCATATCATTAAAGGCACAGTGGGTCAAGTCTTGGACATGCACACTGAAAATAGCATGCACCTATCCACTACAGAGCCCATAAATCAATGCCAACATTTTCCCCAGAGATAGATTTTTAATTTTTTTGCTTAATCCCCTTGATGTACTTCACAGCATGGCATTTCAGTAAGTAAAACTAAGGGCCAAATCAAATGCAGTTACAGCAGCAATTCAGAGGCAGGTTTTTGGCTCATGTAATGGGACATGGGCTCCACTGCTTGCAATGTTCTGTGACTTGTGGAGAGGCAGCATCTTAGTATGATCAGGTCAACACAATTGGAGTGAAAAGGATTTGCAACTGCATGCAAGAACTGTGTAAATTCAACACCAGGGCTTGACTAGTAAAACAGGAGGTTTTACTCAATTATCTGGCCAGTAGAGTGGCTATAGTTTCCTGAACTATCTTAATCCAGAAAACTCAGGCCAGCATCCACCTGCCTGTTCCTGCCCCTCTGCATTCCCATTTGTTGTTCCCTCTGCAAGACGATGCAGTAAATTACATCACAGAATTGATCTGGATTAAAAGTGACTGACCTGATTGTGTGCTTACACAAACATGAAGGGGAGGGTGCAAGATTGAGAACCCAGTGGTCAGGGTGTGTGTATGTGGGCTGAGACCCTGACATCAACACCTGCTTCTGCCAGCTTGAAGTGTATGTGCATTTGCAGCCTGAGGGAAACTGTAAGTGTTCTAGGTAACTCGCAACAAAACACTCATTATTAGTAAATTATGGACAGAGCACATTTTTAAAAAGGAAATTAAAGTGTGTCCGTAGTGAAATGCTTGAGCTTGAAATGTCACAGCAATGCTAAGGAAGCTTTTTTTAAAAAAGAAAGGCAAAAAGTAAACACCTTTCTTTACATACCTGCTCATCAGTTCTATCTAGAACAGCTTCAGTGTTGCTCAAAATGCAGTTAAGACAAAGAAGGACTTCTAATTAAAATTTTCCACTAGGATTTCTAGCTCTGCCACTGATGCTTTGTGTGACTTCAATTTAGCCTGCTCTGCAGGATGAGAAAACAAAGCCAAGCCCATAGAGGTATGGTAGGGAGGTTATAGTGTGTGTCCTTATTCTTTCTTATGTAAGAACCTATTTGGGGTGGGCTGTTTAGATCAAAACCCAGCAGAATATCTGGGAGTGATCACAGGGGGCCAAGGCAGAGGATCAGCTTTCCTTCTTGACTGAGTATTCACTCCACTAGAAGCAACAAGTGTTTCAAAAAGTCTGATTCTCTTTTCTAGGACTCGCATCTTCATCCGTTCTGTGAAGCCTTTTGGCCAACAATAAGTACTATGGACCATAGGGCACCTGGTACATTGTGGACACACCCTTTCTTTTTGAGGTTTGCCTTGCACTGGGTGTAGTCAGTGAGACTGCGAGGCAGGAGAAGCTGGTTTTAGAACAACAGTGAAATAGTACCTCTCATTGTGTATACACAAATTTCCTTTTTGGCTTTCTGTCTGTGCTGGGCCAGCATTTGTCCCATGGAAGAACTACACAGTTTGGGGAAGGTTACAGGCAACCCTGGTTAGCAAGAGCAATGGCAGTAAGTTAGAGATGTCCCACTGGACTGGTGTGATGGGTGGTGACTGTCTTACATCATAAAAATACCTGTCTGTTGTACAGCTTTCCCTCTTCAAAGCTCCCCAGTTTTGAAAATTATTTGGGGGAAAGGTTAAATGACAAAGATAATTCAAATTGGTTCTGTGGGATTTCATGTCTGCAGCGCTGTCTAAGAAGGGCTTTTCCACACTCACTTCCAGTGGTGTGGGTCTATAATAAGCCATAAATATGTTACAGTTTGTCACCTTGGACTGTGGGTGAGCATCTGAAAATCCAGTTGTTTTTTCTCCCTTCATAATATGGGTGGTATTTTGTCATATGGTTAGCATGAAGTAAGCATTGAATAATAAATGCATTCCAGTTGAAAAATGGCTTTAGAAAAGGTCTCTTAAGGTAAATACGTGCTGCAACTAACCTTGTGGCTTCCTTGCTCTTGTGAGAGCATTTTCAGGCAAGAGTGATGATATCGTGCTTTTAAGCAGCTGTATTTTGGGACATCCACTCCCAGGAAACAAATGCAGAAGCTTAAAGCATGTGATTTTTCTGCAAAGTTCAGTGTAAAGTTTCTGCTAAGATCAGTATAAAGTTGTAATAGCTGTTTAATTTGAAACACGGCGGAGTGGTCTCACTAAGCAGAAACAGTTAGCTGTATGATGCAGACAGTGGCTCAGTTTTATGACCTCTGTAACACTTCAAACACATGCATTCTCCTGCATGTTAAAGAAACAGACACGTCCATCCCTGCTCACAGGAGCTGACAGGTGGACTTATTCGACTTGTCTTGACTGTGCAGTCAGCTCTCGTCATCTCAAGTATTCGTCTCTTTTGAGCCTTGTAGCATGCATATATAAGCACACAGAGTCCACTCAGTGCAGTCTGTACCTCAAGAGTATTACAATGTTGGCTGGCCCGAAAGACAACTCTAGATGAAGGCATGACTTACCAGCCACTAACACAGTAATAGTACAGGGCAGCTCTGTTCAAAAGCTGCTAGAACTTTGTTTTTCCACAGTGTGCCTAGAAGGGACAGGTGATGTTTCTCCAGCGTTTCACTGGAGAATGAGTCGTTGCCATGCTTTCTCCCGCCCCCCCCGCCAATATTTAGTGCAGAGACCTACTTAAGACACCCCTCATAGTGGGACCAACTTACTGGAGCCACCATGAGTCTGGAGTACTCCTATGAATGTAATGAACTACTTTTAAGACCCACTAGAAAGAGTCCTTTTCCAGGGAAATTCATTACATGCTCATCTGCACAAAGATGACTGGCCACCTGTGGCTGATTTTTGTCATTGTCTCTAGAGATATGATTTGTGAGAGGCTCCACGAGTGGTCTTTAGGGTGCAAAGGGATGGTGGTAAAGAAAACAAAATTCCCTCCATAGTAATGGTATCATTGTAAATTCTGGTGAGAAGTGAACTCGGAGTGCTGTGAATTTGTTAGGGAAGAAAGGTCAGGTTGGTGGCATGTGAAAGGATAGGTGGGTTCTCCTCGTGTTTCAGGGTAAGGTTTGCAAGCTTCTTGAATCACCTGAGACTTGTATACTGGGTCACACCAAAGTCCTGTTCAGCTCGCTGTCCTCCGAGTGCTAGTCAGCAGTGGCTCATAATGGAAGCATGTGAAAGAATGCAGCCATAGGGCACTTATATAGTAACATCTCCTCAATGTAATATCCTGTTTTTCAGTAGCTTGCAACTCCGACTTTCTCAGCTACTGCTGGGATCTTGGTGCTTCATAGCACTTGGTAAGCTTTTTTCTGTAATGAGTTCTTCTAAGCCTTTCTCAAACTCATATTAACTTTTGGTACCTTCAGCACTGCGTAATATCTACTGAATTTCTCCATTTTGGCTAAGTTGTGTTTGCAGTAGCTCCTTTGGTTTGATTTAAACTGATCTTTTCACTGGAAGCCTCTAGTCCTGTATGATAGGTGCAATAAGCAATCATCCCGTGTTCCCGTTCTCCATCCCACTTGTAAATTCTACAGATCTGTCATAACCTCTATTTGTCATTACAGGTCCCATTGGAAGAATTGTTGTCTATTACTCTTCCTTCAGAAGCCATTCTTATCTTGAATCATATGTGTAGCCTTCTTCTGTACTCGTGTTCCTTCAGAGATGGAGGGCCCAAAATTGCACCTAGTACTTGAGAACTAGGATTGCATTGTGGATGTTGATCTGTAATTCTAAGATCTCCCTTTCTGAGTGACAGTACTTAGTTCAGACCCATTGAAGGTTGTCTTAAAGTATACCTGTCTTCTCCCTGTGTACTTTACTTTGCAGGACTGAATTTCACCTGGCACTTTATAACTGTGTCAGCATGAAGCCTTTCACTAATCCTTTGCAATTGGCTTTTGACTTTTCACTGTTCTGAACCAATTAGTATCATCAGAAAACTCTTCCTTATCCACCTTGTCCCTGAATCACCTCTGAATACAGTGAGTTGTATTCAGGACTTTTTCTATCTCATCTTGTTGCTGAAGTGGTAGTGCAGATACGTAGCTTTGGTATTTGCTAACTATATTTCTTTAAATATGTCTTGAAGGTCTCAGCCTGTGGGGAATTTGAATTTATTTTCTTTTAGCCTTAATGATGTGTTTTAATTTATCTAGACCTTAAGGACTGTATTAGCAGTGTTGTGGACTCCATACAGGTTAGAGAAAACCTCCCTGAATTTGCAGCTGGCTTTGGAGCAGGCACTAACTGTGGACTCAGGAAAGTTAGCTGGGTCTTAAATGCCCCAGCAGATCAGTGGAACAGTGCCCATTTATACCAGCTGGCACTAACCAGGTCTTATCTCCCTCCAGCAATCAGCTAGAACAAGTGAAAGCCTCCAGACTTGGCTTCCAGAAATTGCCCCAGGAAAGATGTGAAAAGAAAAAGCTTCAGCCCAAAAGACATGTGCAAAAGACATCAAGGGCCTTGGCTGTTCCTCTGTGTGTCACAATGCTGTAACTTTAGCATGCTTTCAAATGCTGCAATGTGTAGCTGCTTACATGAAATCTTAAGAAATTATTTTAATCTTCATTCCCTTGAAAGAAGGATTGTGTCCAATGTTCCCCACATGAACAGAAGGGAAAAAGAACACCACAAACCAAAACCCAGACCCACCAGTTACATGTAGACCAACTGGAAACAAATTGTTGTCTTCAGTGCAACTCCTTGCTAGAGCAAATAGTTTTCTGAAAGCTGTGCCTTCCACTTCTGGAAACCTGCCAGTCTTTCTTTTGTGATTATGGTGTCAGCTGTTTCATGGAAGCTGATTGTTTTAAAATACGCCCTTGGTTTAGATAAAAAAATGTCAAGGCCTCATGGGAGAACTTGAGTATTGAAGTGCACTGCAGCAGGAGTTCCCCATATCTGAGCTGGTATCCGTGGAGTCCCGCTGAAAGCTTGTGTCTACCAACTTATCTTTTCCTCCCTTGTGTAAACTTTACATCCCCTTCTTAGCACTGGCTTGCAGGATTTCAGGTCTGTCCACATGCTGTCCTGTAGGCTGTGCTTGTATTGTGACCTGGAATGCAAGCCATCATTTGCACTGTAAGTGTACATGCATGCATTTAGCACTTTATTTGGATGGTTCTGGTTGTGGCATCTGTGTACCTAACCTGTGAGGAAGGAAAGGGGTGTCCCCATTATATTGTGGGGTGCTGAAGCCCAGGGTATTTTAAGCTCAAGAGTGCACAGAAAGCCAGCTCTGTCTTCCCCATCAAACACTTTGCTATGTAAACAGTCCTTACTACTCTTCTTTACAAGAATGTTTACAAGAATTTAATTTCTTTGTTTGTGCCCTGCAGTGACTTCTGGTTTCCTTTTCTCTCTTCCTGCAGAGTCGACTTTCTTTCAATTCCTCCTTGCAGGATCTGTCAGAAACTGTGGAAGCTTTGAGAGAGAGCCTTGGGAAGCTTGTTAAAGAGGTAAGGAGTGCCTTCATGTCAGGAGGACACATCACCGTGGCTCCTGTCTTAGCCTGCAGTTGAGTACAAGAAGCACGAGTCTCCTTGGTGCAACTCAAAGTCAGATCCCTGCCTTGTTTTGAAACTTCCTCCCATCCTACAGCCTGTGTCAGCAGTGGCAGCACGCACTTTGCAACCCCTTGGCACTTCAAGTTACAAACACCATATGACTTTATCAGATGTGTGTCTAAAGATTGGGTCCTCATGGGAGGAGCAGGAGTTAAGACGTTTTCTGGGGGGTTCGCCTTCTCAGCAGTGGCGCAACTGTTGGGATTGCAATACATCTGCTGCCTAGCAGTGCCTTGAAAACCGCATGTGGAGGTTTGCCTCCTTTCTATTTTTTTCACTCAGTTGCCAATCGTGTCAGGGATGTTACTTGGTTGTATCTAGTGGTCTCTGGGTGTGGTGATGATGTGGCATGTGGAAGAGGTGGTGTGGCTGTGCTAATCTAAATTAGTAGCTGTAGGCTACTGTTTGCTCTTTGTCTAACTAGTTTTTGGGGGCAGAGATGGTTTTCCGGTCCTTGTGGGGTACTCAGTGCAATGGCATCACAACGCTGGCTCAGAAAGGCTCTGGCAAAACATAAATGGCAATTTGCAGAGGCAAAGTGACATTATAGAGACTGCAAGTATTTGTTTTTGCAGGTGAAACGATGGATAGAGGAAAAAGACCTGCATGCCTAACATGAGTCAGAAGTCTAAAACTTGGGGGGAGGGGGGCAGTTTGAGCCACAAACTTATCTTAGTTGCTTTTTGGCTGGCTGTGACTTTCAAGTGCTGCTAGTAGGCAAAAACATTCTCTCCCTGCAGCAGAAATCACAACCATCTAAACTAAACAATGCTGCCACCGCCTCCTCCCCTTTGCTAGTCTTCTGTCTTTGCATCAGAGCAAAAGAGCTCAGAGCCGTGAACGGCAGTAACCTCTGAGAGCACGCACAAGAGCGGGTCACTTCAGGTTAGTGTGCACTCCACTCCCACGGAGGGCCGGCTGCCGGGAGCCAGCGCCATGCCAGCCAACAATTCCTGGCACGCATCCCTCCCAGAGTCCCACAACCTGCCGCTGGGTCCCATTTACAGTGAAATTAAGATGATTCCAGGATCAGCTTCAGTTAAGACCGTGGCAGAGCTCTTGCTGCTAGCAGGGAGGCTGCCCTTCAGAGTTTGATTACAGCTGTTTCCCGTTACGTCACTTAAGCTCGCCTTTTTTTCTTGTCTGGGATAAAAATAATTGAAACCATGTGATATTCAGTTTGCTGATGTGGCTGAAAATGTCCCAGGGTAGTGTGCCTTTTGCTTGGCAGCTGTTTTGGGTAGGACTACCTTTTATTCTGCCCTACTGCTGTGCAAACAAAGGCAGCTTTTTCCTCTGCGTACAGCGTGAGCTGCTCCAGATGGCTTGACCGAAAGTTACTTCTTATTGTCTGGCAGGCTGATTTCTGTGTGAAAAGGAGGGACTTGCTCCCTTGTTTTGAAGGGCAGCAGCTTCAGGGGGTGGAGAGAACTATTGTTTGTGCCATGTCTAGAAGCCTTTCTAGCAAGGAATTTTAATTAGAGAATGGTCTGAACAAAATATTTGTCTCTGAGTATGGGGATTGATTTGGTCTGTGTCCCTGGGCTCTTTAAATCAACCTAGGAGAGCAGATGAAACGCTGAGAGCAAGGACAACTATTAAGAAACACCTAAAAACCCAGGTCTGATGTCTGGGAGGAGAAATAGCTGAGTAACCCTTCACACAGGAGATACTTGCTTCCAGTGGTGTGAATAGAGCAGCTCTGCATGTCAGTTGTAAAGTTGCTGGTGTCAAAGATGAAACAAAGCTCCTTGCTCAAATTGTTCTAAAATTACGTGTAAAAATGTATTTGCTAATGCAATGCCTTTGCAAGATGCTTAACACCTCGTACATTCATGGGAATTAGCTGCACTTCCTATTTGTGTACCTTTGCTTATGTTAGGGAGTTTAGCTTTAGCTAAAGCAGTTGACTTTTTGCTAAGGAAAAATCATCTATTCTACCTAATGTACCAAAAACTCCCCAAGAGCTCCCTTTGAATCGAACACTCACTGTCACACCTGAAGTGCAGCCTTGGCCTTTTGGGTGAGGAATCATCAAATCCGAAAATCCACGTGAGCATATGTAACCAACAAAAGCTGTTGTGTGACATTTTTTCATTCATGTCCTGTCAGTCACCCTGAACCTGTGGAGCCAGATTGAGTGGCACCAGAGTGCAGACAAAGGCAGTAGTGAGGAAATCAAAGTACACTTTAAGCAGTCACTCTGGACACATGTCCTGAGTCCCCAGGCTTTAGCTGTTCTCACAGCTGTCTTTCATCGTATCAATGTGTCATGTGTTTTCAGGCAGCTAAAATAGAGGCTCCTTCTGTATGTGACACATAGTAGCTGTTGTTTAGCATCAAGAATTTTTGTCCAGATGTTGGCATATCTAAAGCATGCACAGTGGTACAGATGAACACAAAGGGTCAGGTTTGCCTCCCAGGGTAAGGCCAGAGACTCTCGGGTGTGCTTTCCTTGAGTGAATGTGGATTGAATTGTTCCAGCACACTGTCACTTTCTGCGTTGTTGCTGGCTGGCTTTGCCAGCTGGCCTAGACTTCGATTATCTGCATTTTATTTAAACAAAGGTGACAAAAATCGATACACAGTGAGCAAAACTGGCAGATGGTCTTTGACTGACTCTGTTATTGTCTCTGAAAACGGGGCAGTTGGGCCACAGTATCTAAAGCTGTTTCTGAGATGCAGCTGATGAGCAGTTACAAATAGGTGTCTCAGCAGCTCTGCTTGCCCTTATTAGTGCATGTTACTGTTCTGGGCAGCACAGCAAGAACATCCAAGTTAATGTCACCTGATATTTCAATAACAGTCAAGAAATCGGATCGAATGCTAGAAAAGATTTTAAAAGGTATAGAGAACCAGCTGCAAGATGTTACCATGACACTATGTAAAACTGTGGATTGCCCTCCTGTTTGATACAAAATACAGATCTAGGCCCTTCCTTTGGAAAAAGGGGTAGCAGAAGTGCAAAAAGTTCAGAGAAGGGCAATTAAAACATTTAGAAGTGGAATGACTTTCTCACAAGGAGCAAGGGAGTAGGCTGGGACTTGTCAGCTCGGAAAAGAGTTGAGTTGGGGGTATGACAGAGGTCTATAGAGTTGGGTGGCCCAGAAAAAAAGAGATAGGGCTTGAATGTTCACTGTCTCTTCCAGTGAAAAAAACATGGCAACAAGTGGAGCTAACCATAGCCAAGTTAAGGAGAGGGGAGAAGAGGTTCTTTCCAGTGATGTGTTGGGTGTTAAACACTTGTGTGTGTTCAAAACTCTAGTAGTTTACCATAGAAGAAATTCATCAAGGGTTAGGAAATAGAAATTCCCTGAGCTGAAAACAGATGGAAGCTGGAAGGTTACTTGGGGGAAGTATCGTATATTCTTGCCCTTGCCTAATTTTTTCCTAACATCCACTTATTGTCACCACCACAGAGGTTTCTGAGATTAACAGCCTTCGAGTCCATAGGGACCACATCTCTGCTGATGTTCTTGCATCTACAGACAGGGAGTCTGAGAGCAATGCTCCAGTATAGAGTATAGATAGAGCTCAGAGGGTTGTGGTTAGTGGCGCAGAGTCTAGTTGGAGGTTAGTAACAAGTGGTGTCCCTCAGGGGTCAGTACTGGGCCCAGTTTTGTTCAACATATTCATCAATGATCTGGATGAAGGGATAGAGTGTACCATCAGCAAGTTTGCTGATGACACAAAACTGGGAGGAGTGGCTGACACGCCAGAAGGCTGTGCTGCCTTACAGCGTGACCTTGCCAGGCTGGAGAGTTGGGCAGAAAGAAACCTTATGAAGTTCAACAAGGGTAAGTGTAGGGTACTGCACCTGGGGAGGAATAACCCCATGCACCAGTACAGGTTGGGGGCTGACCTCCTGGAGAGCAGCTCTGTGGAGAGGGACCTGGGAGTCCTGGTGGACAACAGGATGACCATGAGCCAGCAATGTGCCCTGGCGGCCAAGAAGGCGAATGGCATCCTGGGGTGCATCAAGAAGAGTGTGGCCAGCATGTCGAGGGAGGTCATCCTCCCCGTCTACTCTGCCCTGGTGAGACCGCATCTGGAGTACTGTGTCCAGTTCTGGGCTCCCCAGTTCAAGAAAGACAGGGAACTGCTGGAGAGGGTCCAGCAAAGGGCAACAAAGATGATTAGGGGACTGGAGCACCTTTCTTATGAGGAAAGGCTGAGGGACTTGGGTCTCTTTAGTCTAGAGAAAAGAAGATTGAGGGGGGATCTTATTAATACATACAAATACTTAATGGGAGGATGCCAGGGGGATGGGAGTAGTCTTTTTTCAGTGGCGCCCAGTGATAGGACGAGGGGTAATGGGCATAAACTTGAACATAGGAAGTTCCATCTTAACATGAGAAGGAACTTCTTTACTTTGAGGGTAGTGGAGCACTGGAACAGGCTGCCCAGAGAGGTGGTGGAGTCTCCCACTCTGGAGACATTCAAAACCCGCCTGGACGCTGTCCTGTGTAACGTGCTGTAGGTGACCCTGCTCTGGCAGGAGGGTTGGACTAGATGATCTCCAGAGGTCCCTTCCAACCCTAACAATTCTGTGAATTCTGTGAGTGTAGCGGGAAACCACTGCTCATGGAGGTGCATTGCTTTTTCCTTTGTAGTGAGCTTGGCCATGCCTCTGGGTATGGCAACATTAACACAGTGAGCGTCTGGGGCCGAGTGCCTGGTGCTTTTGTTCGTGACATATTGCAGGTAGATGTTTATGCCAGGAAAAATGAGTCCAGAGGTGTCAATTGTGCTGGCTAGTTGTGCCTTGTCACCTTGACCCTGGTGTCAGGTCTGCTGGGCAGGAGAAGGCTTCTTGCTGTGGCTGGCTGCATGAACAGCTCATGCTGCTCAGGCTGCAGCTGGGCTTGTTTTCAAGGTTTTTCTGGGAATGCTGTTGACAACAGGGCAGCAAAGTGCCGGTGCAGGGACAAGCAATACCTATCTAGGAGATCAAACTGGCTGCCTGCTGTAAATCAGTGGAAGCTTGCTGACCTTGGTGGAATCGTCAGGTGACACTGCTGGGGACTGCAGCTCATCCAGTCTGTGTCCCATGAGCTGCACTGTTTGTCTTGTTCCTTACTCCCTCTCCTGACTCAGTGCACCCCACCCTGCCTGGTGTGAGGGGGGTCCTCTGGAATGTGAGTTGTTGTGCAACCGGAAGAGAAGGAGCTTCCATGTGAGAGGGCAGGGAGGGCAAGAACCACCCACAGCACTGGAGAAGAAAACTTAAGAGTAAAGAGCTTGGCAAAGGCATGTTCCTTGTGCAAGCACAGAAAAAGCTTCCCTCCATGTTCTCCCACTGTGGTGGGGGTAAATGTGCTTTCTCTGGTCTTCGCTGTTGATGTTGCGTTCAAGGGGATTCTCATTTGTTAAAAAAGAGATGTATGATGGGAAGGAAAGTGGCAAGATCTTCTTTTGCTAATCCTGTTCCTAACTCGGCTTCTGTTCTCTTCTCCCACCTCCCCCTCCAGCTGCTGAGCATGAAGAGCTGGAGCGACATGAGGCAAGAGGTGATGTTCCTGACCAATGTGAATGCCTCAAACTCCTCTACGCAGATCTACCAGGCTGTGTCACGCATTGTGTGTGGCCATCCTGAAGGTGGAGGGCTCAAAATTAAATCCCTCAACTGGTATGAGGATAACAATTACAAAGCACTGTTTGGAGGCAACAGCACTGAAGATGATGTAACTAACTTCTATGATAACTCCACAAGTAAGTGTAACCATCTACTTGATCGTTGTCATTGCTAGTGTTTCCCAAACTTCCACATATGAAAGCAGGTGGTCCTGAGGGACAGCATACCTTCTGCTGTTTCAGAAAGTTATGTCCATGCTGCCACCTGCACATGCCTTAAGGCCAGTGGGGGTATCACCATGCAAGGGATTCCCAAAGGCCTTGCGCGGACCTTCTTCAGGGAGAGCGGGAGCACAGTCATGTGCAGCCGTTGGAAATCTGGCCTTTTCTGGACAAATTTTGGTCGTGCTGTGCAGCGGGGTTGTGGGAGCGGTGCAGAACTAGCAGTGTGGCTTTTAATGCTGGAGACTACCTGGGTGCTCCGTGTTTGCTGGGCAGACTCTGGAGGCTTAGACCGAAAAGGGTTTTTTGTGGAGCTTTGCAGTAGAGGAGGATTTTTGTTATCTCACAAATGCTGTGCTTTCAGCTGTGACTGTCCTTTAAAGCCCACACAAGTGAGGCATATGCCTTCTGCAGTTGTCACTGTGCTGTTCAGCCACTCAGCCTTGTCCTCTCCTCCTCAGCACCCTACTGCAATGAGCTGATGAAGAACCTGGAATCCAGCCCGCTTTCCAGGATTATCTGGAGGGCTTTGAAGCCCTTGCTGATTGGGAAGATCTTGTACACTCCAGATACACCAGCCATAAGGAAGGTCATGACTGAGGTAACTCTAGCCCTATCCTCTGATACATAGAATGAAGTATGTCCTCTGGCTGTGCAGCTTAGCTGCTCTGTGTTAAATTGGGTCCAAACAGAAGCCTAGAAAGGATTGCCTGCAAAGCACAGCCTCCCTATTCTCTCACCTCCCATGCATTTGCTGTTGAAGGCTCAAGGAGAAAAGGCCAGGCTGAACTCTTTTTCTAGACTTGGCTGGAAGCTTTCCTGTTGATGCTATTTGATTATCCACAGACTTTGCATCTCTGATGTGGGGTATGGGAGTGGGGAAGACCTTCATAAGCCTTCAGGTGTCCTTCCTCTCCTCCACTGCAGGCTGGTCAGCAGATCCTTAATCACTTCCTATTGTGGTTTAACTAATGTGCTCTGTGATTCCCCAAGTGCTCTCAGCAAGATTCTTCTAGCACATGGGGAGGGGCTGCCTCTGTGTCCTTCATCTCCAAGGCTCATTTGCCACCAAGCCTTGAAAGGCAGTGCTCAGCCACAGGCATCCATGCTCCCTGTTGTTGCTTTCCTTTCAGGCGTGCTTGATTTTCCCTATTCTGGTCCTTGCAGAAGCTGAGCTGCTGTTTGAATATAAGCAACTCTTAGTACTTTGCTTGACAGGTCAATGCACCCTCTTAGCCTGAAGTGGATCTCTGCCAGCTTTTGGAAATAACCTTCCTCTCCTCTTCGCCAACAGGTGAACAGGACGTTCCAGGAGCTGGGTGTGTTTCGTGACCTCGGGGGGATGTGGGAGGAGATAAGCCCGAAGATCTGGACGTTTATGGAAAGTAGTCAGGAAATGGATCTCATTCGGGTCAGTATGTTGTCCTTGCCAGAACCGCCATTGTTGTCTTCTGTAATAAGTGATGAAATACTTATTTTAGATGGTGCTTCAGTGCTGAGCTGGCCAGATAAATCGTATGCATAAGACCCCTTCTTGAAAACACATTGTGGTTGTACCAATCTCGAATTATGCTTGGCATTCCCTCCTTCGTGTAACAACCTGCTGCAAACAGGAGCAGTGCATGTTTAACACCTGTTTCTCATTTGCCTCTGTGGGGAAATGGGCTTTTTCTTCCACAGTGTTGCCCTAATGCAGTATGAATACTTGGCTTGGTGTGTTTTTGTAAACTGGGGACCTATGGGGTTGGTGACATGTTCACCTCCCTGTGCTGATCCCTTCTCCGCAACAGTGCTCTCACGATAGCAGCAAAGTGAGTGGTCATATACCTAGATCAGATTCTGGAAGGTGCCAGGTGGCCTCGGGTCCCACTGGGTACAGTAAGAATTGAATGGTTGTCATGCTATAGCAGAACCTAGATGCCTGGCAGTAATCTGGCACAACTCACGTAAAAACTTATTTTGGAGTTGCACTGTATGCTTAATTTAGTAATACTTGTGAGAAGTATGGGAGAAGAGCAAACATCACCCTGCGGCTGATTGCTTCATAGTGTGCCATGCATACCAGACCATGAAGAAGGGGCTGGGAGTCTTGTTCAGCTTTGACATGCTTTCTGCTAGCCTCTTGGCTCCCTGGAGCATTATGCCAGCTGTTAGACCTGCATTACTGGGGCATTATCTGCTTAAGTAGCTGTCCTGGTTTGAGGCGTAGTTCACTGTTGCTTCCCTCAGGTGCAAATTTGAGGGGTGGATCTCTGCACCCCATGCTGGCGTCTTTGGTAGCACAGTGATCTAAAACTGGGATTGCGCAACGGAGAAACAGTTGTCAAGTAGTTTTTCCTGCTGTCTCTGCAAGGCAGCTGGTTGAGTGTCATAGTGCAACTGTTATACAAATAGCTCCCCAGGTCTCTTAAGCCTTGAAGTTCAATGTATTGCTGTGCTGAATAGTCTCTGACCTGCCCTGTTGCACTTTCCCATCAACATGACATACTAGAGTGTCAGAGACATCATTTTCATCACTCCTGTGCCTCTGTTGGCTTTATGAATCTTAATTCTATAAATGTTGGCATCAGGAGGTAAGAATCAGGGCCACCAACTGTAAATTGAACCATTTGCTGCAGAGAATGTAGACAGAAAGTCAAGGTTTGGATATTGGTTTGTAGTTGTGTCCTTTTGAAAAGTGAATGTTGCTTCATTTTTTATTTTTCTTTTAAATGAGCCCTGGGCTTTCCTGGTTTTGTATTTTACGTTTCTTGTTAACCCTGCTGGCTCTGGTAGTTAATTCTTGATCTTCCCAGCAGCCTGGTCTCCTCCTCTATTGGTGCAGTAGCAGAGGTTCGTTTGTTGTTGCCTGTGGCAGTTCACACAAGCGGAGTACTTCACTTGCAATTCCTGGGCAGCTCCCAGGCAGCATCCCATTCAGTTTAGAGGTGCAGCACAGATCACTTGTACATGAATGGGCTGAAACATAGAGTTACCTGTTTGTGGCTCCTTTCAAGGGCAAGTTTGGTCCTTTGCTGTTTTTTAGCCACTGAGGCTGCCATGCTGCTGGGTGACCACCTCCCAGCTTTCTGGGTTGTGCAGTCTGTTTGGTATATTGCTTCCCGCTGTAGGAGAAGAAAGTGCTTTGCTTGCTCATCTCTGGCACTTCCAGCTTGATGCTAATGTGGATGCTAACTTCAGGGAGGACAACATGTGGCCCTGAAGTTAAGGAGCTTTAATGTTGCCACTGAATGTGATGAGGCTGAGCCCCTTCCCTGCAGGCATGGTGCCCTTCCTGCTGGGAGTGGTGGCACAAGCCAACCATGAGAGACCAAATGTGAAGAGAGTGCAGTGCACATGATCCCTGATTGCTCAGATTTCCCTTTTGCGTGTTTTCCTTTGCCAGCTTCGCCCATTCTGTTTTCTCAGTTAGCAAGGCTGTTTTTGTAGCTGTGTGACCCTAACTTTCTGGTTTGCTGGTAACAGCAGGGCACGAGGAAGCTCCTCACCTCTCCTATCCATTCTTTGTTCTAGCAGAAAAACCATTTCCTGTTTTTATTGGTTAGGGGTTTTACAGTTTTCTCTTGTGCAGGCTTTTTTTTTTTTTTTTTCTTCCTGACATCAGTTCAACTGTATCCTTTACAATTAATGCCCCCCTCCTGCTTCTGCCTTTATATTGTCTGCCCAAAAGACTGGTTTCTCCTTCAATGCCAGATGCTTCTACCTGGATTGTGCTTGTGTGGGGCATTGTGCATACACGTAGTGGGGCAATAGCCCGTCCTCCGAAAGCTAGCAGTTCAACCAGGTGAAAAAAAGCACTGTCCCAGATAGGAGAACAGAGAGGCAGGACATCATGGCTGTACAAGGCTGCTTCACCAAGCCCTGATGGTGCAATAGCAAAATAAGTAAGAAAAGCCACCCAGACTCTGGTGCTGGTATTTCTGCTCAACACTGTGACAGTTCAGCCTCCGGCTGTGCCACAGCCTTTCTCCATCCCAGCCGGGAGCAGAGGTTTGTTTGGGAGAGGTGAGCAGAACTTGGCAACCACCATCGTCTGACTGAGTCTCTCCTGAATGCGCACCTCCCTCTTCCCTCCTTTGCTGGTGCAAGACCTGATTTGCATCTTCGGGGTGCAGAGCTGTGCGTGGCTCTCTGCTGCCCTCTCCATGGAAGAGGGGTGGCAGGACATGAAGCCTGCAAAGTACGCTCAGTGGTGTAGCTACACCGAGAGAGGCAAATCCTTTGCAATGGGAGGGTAAGAGGAAGGACACCACCATGCTGATCTTCTCAGTATGGCAGAGGGCCTCTCCCTGCACCTGTTTAAGAGGTGCTTTCCCCGGTAGTACTTGTTTTCATGATGAGATAGGAGATCTAACATTAATTCTCAACAACTATTTCTCCTTTGAAACAACATCTGCAGACGCTGCTGAAAGGCAAGGCTCTCTGGGACCTGCACTTGCCAGCTTCCAACTGGACAGTGGAGGACATTGCCCGTTTTCTGTCAAACCGTCCAGAGGACTTTGAGACAGCAAATGGCTCAGTGTACACCTGGGTGGATGCCTTCAATGAGACAGACCGGGCTATCCAGACTATCTCCCGCTTCATGGAGGTGAGGTCCTGCTAGTGTGGGCACAGAGCTGGGGGAGGGCAACAACCTGGTTTCCATGCATGTGGTGGGGTGTTCCTGGAAGATAGATGTTCCTCGGTCCGTTTTCTGTAAACAACCAGGTTTTAGTAGGGCTGAGTACACAGCATGTTAGAAAATACCGTTTATTCAGGTACCTAAATATAGATGTAAGAACCTAACTGTAGGCCTTGTTCTTGAAGCTCTTGCTTTGGCCATTGCATGTGGTTTCCCACCCTGCTGCTACTGGGTGACTGAGAGCTGCTACTTGCTTTGGCGGTGTAACAGCTCATATTTCAGTCTGGGGTTTTAGCTTGGGACTGTGGTGAAGCTAGCAGCTGCTTTAAGCTGAGGAAGACGTAGTGAATAACGAAATTTATTCTACTTGTTACTTGATGTCTTGGCAGATGAGTGCAAACAGAAACAGTCCTTGGCCTGTCAGGGGCCTGGTCCAAAGCCTTTGGGTCCTTCCACTGATTTTTAGAGGCTTTGAATCAGACGTACCTTATTGGTAACAGAGAAAATAAGACTATCTCTCTGTGGAAACAGATGCCTTGATGGGATCCTGTAGCTAGTACGGCAATGCTACCTAGCTTCTTGCCCAGAAAATACCTCTGCTGGGGTATTTCTCTGAGATATGTTTGACTGGCAGCTGACCATCAAGCAGGAAAAAAAGATATCTCTAGCAACTTGCTGGGCTACCATGAGCCATTGCAAAGTAGTCCAGCAGTCTCGTCTTTTCTTGGGCATGGCATTACCATTGCAGAATTCTCCTTTTTTCTCCCGCTCAAACATAAGCAAAGTACATTCTAGTTTGGTAACCTATCCCATAAATGTGTCGAAATCTGTCCCTGTCTAGTGTGTCAATTTGGACAAACTGGAGCCTGTGGGCACAGAAGTCAGGCTTATAAACAAGTCCTTGGAGCTTCTGGATGAAAGGAGGTTCTGGGCTGGCATAGTCTTCACTGAAATAGCCCCTAACAGCATAGAGCTCCCTCAGCATGTGAAATATAAGATACGCATGGACATTGATAATGTGGAAAGGACAAATAAGATCAAGGATGGGTGAGTCCTGACACCCTGCCTTATGAACAATTTCTTATGGGGGATGTGGTGACGAGGATTTCTAATAAAAAGGTTTCTTTTCCCTTGGTGCAGGTACTGGGATCCTGGTCCCCGTGCTGACCCCTTTGAGGACATGCGTTATGTTTGGGGAGGCTTTGCCTACCTTCAGGACGTGGTGGAACAGGCCATCATCAGGGTGCAGACAGGCACAGAAAAGAAGACAGGAGTTTATGTGCAGCAGATGCCCTACCCATGTTATGTGGACGACATGTATGTATGCAGGCTGCTTACAAAAGCTCCCAGGAGGATTGTGGCTTGGGAAACATGGGCTTTTGTCACTCCCCAGGCATGGTTTATGACGCTACTACCTCCTTAGTGTTCCTAATCCCTGGAATTAGGGCACCCACATGGAGGATGTAGAATATGTAATGACTTGCAGAGTCCTTCCCAGGAGAAGGACTGTCCGTACAGGACTTTCACATACCGAGTGCATTCCTGAGGTGTGACCATGTCCCCAAACCTGATACAGGCAAAAATAGCACTGGGATAAAAGCAAAGACCTGGGCACAGGAGAGTGGAAAGAGGAAAGTTGAGAGCAGTCCCCAGGAAAGGCATGTTTTGGCACCTACTCTTCCAGTGAGCAACAGTTGCAACTCCAGCTTCCACTCAGGGGTGGTGGTGTGCTCTAGACCCAGTGGCCTCACCTCATGGTGGGACACCTCATGCAGATCCTGTGTCATGCTCTGTACATTGTCTGCTTTGTGCAGTGAAGCCTTAGTTGTCACCATGCTCTGCTAGCCCTGGAGTAGTACCTGAAGTTGCAGTGATGTTTCTCTGTTCTCTTGGCCCCTTTCCTTCTTTCTCTCAGATTTCTCCGTGTCATGAGCCGCTCCATGCCTCTCTTTATGACTCTAGCCTGGATCTACTCAGTGGCTGTGATAATTAAGGGCATTGTGTATGAGAAGGAAGCCCGACTGAAGGAGACAATGAGGATTATGGGACTTGACAATGGCATCCTTTGGCTAAGCTGGTTCATTAGCAGCCTCATCCCTCTCCTGATGAGTGCAGGCCTGCTGGTGCTGATCCTTAAGGTGAGTTGACTGGTTTGGTCTGTGTCAGCAGAGTCTAGAGCCTTGAGACCATGCTTGGTCTGCACTGGCACACCAGGGAGGAGTTAGTATGTGTGGGTTGACCAGCAACATTTTGGGAGCAGGGTTTTGGGACAAAATGGGGCTGAGTGGCTCAAAACAGCAGGAGGGGCTGTAGTAGATTCATTGCTCTTGAAGAGGTGACTCCAGTACTGCCTTGCTTCTGGGAAGGCTGTTGGGTAAATTGCGGCATGCCTAGCCTCCCTTGAGCAGCAGCTCTGCAGACCTGCTTGTACTAGAGCCACCTTGGAGAGCCCTTTCAAAGCCTGATGCACCTGTTGTTCTCCTGCCAGATGGGGAATCTGCTGCCTTACAGCGACCCTAGTGTGGTGTTCGTTTTCCTGTCGATCTTCGGTGTCGTGACCATACTCCAGTGCTTCCTCATCAGCACAGTGTTCTCCAGGGCCAACCTGGCAGCTGCCTGTGGGGGAATTGTCTATTTCACGTTGTACCTGCCTTACGTGCTGTGTGTTGCCTGGCAGGACTATGTCAGCTTCTCACTCAAGATCTTTGCGGTGAGTCTAGACGAAACTGTCCTGGGTACTGGGTCTCCACTAGTATGGTACTTAGCAGCTCTCTAGCTTGACACAGGTAACTGAAGGGGAGGTGGCAGTGGGAGGATAATTTTCCAGTGTAAGAAGCCATCAGGGCTGGGCTTGTTGAAGAGGTGGATTGAACCTGCTAGGAGCTGCTGGGAGGGTTTTGTTGGCATTGGTAGTAGAAGTAATTCACCCAGACTAAGCTGCCTTGATCTCTTTATGCTGTGATGTTGTACCACCAGATATGCAGGCTGAGGGAACCAGGTGCCCTTTGCCTGCACAGCACTTCTTACCTGTCTGGAGAGGGTGGCTGGTAATGGTCTCTTCCCTCACATAAAAGACCAAAGAGCAAGGGAAAGAAAATAAGGAAACAAACAATTCTGGGTGGTGGTCCAGCAGAGACTTCAGGCGTTGCTTGCTGGAACCAAGACTGCCACTCTCTCTCTGCAAGTATGGTCATGGTCCTTGGGACCTTTGACTTTTCCTGTAAGGCTTGCGGACCACGTACCTTAGCCTTATGCTACAGCTGAGCTGCCCGGTTGGAGAGTAGTTGTGAAAAACTGAATGTGTGTTCATGCCTACCGTTTGCAGAGCCTGCTGTCTCCAGTAGCCTTTGGCTTTGGTTGCGAGTACTTTGCACTGTTTGAAGAGCAGGGAGTTGGTGTTCAGTGGGACAACTTCTTTGAGAGCCCATTAGAAGAAGATGGCTTTAGCATCACTACATCTGCTGTCATGATGTTGTTCGACACCTTCCTGTATGGGGTCATGACCTGGTACATCGAGTCTGTCTTCCCAGGTGAGGTCTGCTTCCGAATTCACACTTCTAAACAGATGGTTCCACCCTCCTCGTTTGCCAAGATGCAAACTGGGCCCATTTTTAAGCAGAGCTGCACAAAGGTCATGGAGGAAAACCACAGACCAGCATCACAGTAAGGTTGTTGCTGCTAATAGCAGTGACTGTTGCCCAGCACAGAGGCTGTACCCCATTGTGGTGATGGCTGAGCTAGTCCCAGAAGCTTTGCTGCACTTCAGCTCCTCCCTTCTCTGAACTGTTAAGTCCACAGACCCTGCTGCAGGGAAGGAGTTGAGAGTGTCAGCACCATTTGTGGCTGCTTGGCACCTTCCAGCACAGGGCTTTTAACCCTCAAGTGAAGTTTGGGGAAAGAGATGTCTCTTAGCCCCAAAGTCTGGCAGTGTCTTCATCAAGAAAGGTCTCTTCTTAGTAAGCCTCTAGGTTAGGCATGACTCGGGGTGGAATATGTCCCTTCTTGTCCTGAAAGTTAATAGAAGAAGAAAGACAGATGTAGTCAGGCTCATTTAATGCTTTTCTCTTTAGGCCAGTATGGGATTCCCAGGCCCTGGTACTTTCCTTTCACAAAGTCCTATTGGTTTGGCGAGGAACCACAGGACAGGCAGCATCCTCATCCTGACCAGAAGGGGCCTTCAGAAGGTAAGTGCTGGACACAGAGCCTTTCCGCAGTAAAATGTTATGGTCCGCCTTTTAGAAAGGGGAGTCCAAGGACAGCAGAACTGGCATGGCTAAGGTGAAGTTGGTCATCCCTTTGTTGTCACACTTCTGGGTATGTTTATTAGGTGGGTGTATCCAGATAAACCCGAGGTACTTTGTCCCCTTGATTGCAGGTGGGTACTCCGGCCTCATGGAGTTGAGAATTCTTCCCATTTTTGCCGACCCTGGTGACACTAGAGGTCTCCAACTCCCAGATGAGCCTGGTAGATACAAAAGAGCTAAAGGACAACTTCTGTGGAACGTTCCTGTCCTTGAGGAAGCAATGTAGTCAGTTCTTCATATAGCTCATTTCTCCGTGGATCTCCACAGACCTGGGGAAGTGATGTTTGTTAGAACCTCCCACACAGTTGCTGTTAAAACCTATCATATCTCTCTCTTTTGTTTTCTTCCAGTCTGCAAGGAGGAAGAGCCTATGCATCTGAGCCTTGGTGTTTCCATCCAGAACCTGGTCAAGGTTTATCGTGATGGCAAGAAAGTTGCTGTAGATGGTCTCACGCTGAACTTCTATGAAGGACAAATCACCTCCTTTCTGGGACATAATGGAGCAGGGAAAACCACTACCATGTAAGAACAAAATAATGCTTTAAGACAGTGGGGGAAGCGACTCTGAATACTGTAGTTCCTGTCAGTATGATAGAGGTAGCTGTACAACAGCAGTGTGGAGGCTGGTGCAGACTAGGGTGCTCCACTGAAATCTGCTCTGCTGACCTCTAGTTGTGCAGCTGTGTCAGAAGATGCACAGGTACAGGGGGCTGAAACTGGAGGTAGTTTAGCTTGAGGCTGTGCCGAATGAATCTGCTGGCAGCATTTTTAGTAATGCCATTTGTGATTCTGACTTACCAGTGTAAGGAAACTAGTTGGGACTGAAAGGATGAGAAGCTTTTAGAGGAAAAAAAAAAAAATTTCCTTCAAGCAGAGTCATGTGGGTGTGCTTTGATCACTGTTAAAACCATTGGAACTGATTTTATTTTTTTATCCATTAGTGAGATGTTTCTCGGACTACTTTCCTGATGTGGGAGTTCACCAGGGCTTCCACCTGCTCTTCTTTCATGCTGACATATGCAGCAGCCATTTCCTCGTGCTGAAACCTGCTTATCTACTGTTTATCCTTTAGGTCCATCTTGACTGGCTTGTTTCCCCCAACCTCGGGTACAGCCTTCATCCTGGGCAAAGATATCCGCTCTGAGCTCAGCACCATCAGGCAGAACCTGGGTGTCTGTCCACAACACAATGTGCTGTTTGACTTGTGAGTAGCATCTGTGAGATGCAGGGCTGGTATTATGCAACAGACGTTTGGGTTCTTTAGGAGACAGTAGTGTGCTTTCAGCTGGGGCAGTCCTATCTTTGTCTGTGTGCGTGGTGTGAGACAGCAGGATGGTGTGAGATTGGTACAAGGACATTCTGCTTGTTAGCATGTTCATACATGCCTGTGAATTATCAGCAAGAGCCTATGCTTTCATCTTTCATGTCTCTTTAAGGAAATCTGCTCCATTAAATGTAACCAGGCCAAATGTTTCCCCAGTGTGTAGTCATTTGGGATGCTAGGGTACTTTGTGAAGCACCCTTAATGGAGGATTATTTACATTGGTGCTGAATAGCCGTACTCTGAAATAGGGCCCAAGCTGAGCACACCTAGTCTGTAGCTCCTTCCTGAAAACTCAGCCTTAAAAGGTGTTTTCCTGAGCAAACAAACATGCCTGCTGTAATGCTAATGCAAGGGATGAATCCTAGTGTGGTGCTCTCAGCTGTGTCCTGAGCCTGCTCCTGTTCCCTAGGCTGACTGTGGAGGAGCACATCTGGTTCTACGCTCGGCTCAAAGGGCTGCCGGAAAAGAAGGTGAAAGAGGAGATGGAGCAGATGGCAGTGGATGTTGGTTTGCCTCACAAACTGAAAGCTAGGACAAGCAAACTCTCTGGTAAGTTCAGCTGGTTTTACATTTCTCAGCTGCTTCCTCAGCAACAGAAGAACTCTTATTGGGTTTCACATGGCAGACCTTGGTTGAATCCTCCAATTAAATATAGAGTACCACACAACTAAGCACTTAAGGAAATCAGTTACTTATTAAGTACCTAGTAAGTATATATTAGTAAATGTAACAATCTTACACTATCTTATGTTATCTAATGACCATAACAAGTCACTCATTTTTTATATTTTGTACTTGTTTCCATCACTACATAGTCCAGCTATGTGTGATACGTGTTCTCCAAATGCTTACTAATATGTTTGGGTTTTGAGTTTAGGTGAGAGTGGCTCAGACGATAATCTCCAAGTCCCTTGCTGTTTGTGAGCCATATGTGTATTTCTTATGCTGTCTTATGTTTCTTAAGTTGGCATCCTGGAGCAGTCTTCCCCTTTGTTCAGGAGCAGCAGCATTTCTGTATCTCTGTAACAGATAGTTGAGGGACTGAGACTCCCTTGTCTCTGACTCAACTATCAGCACAGACTGTGCATTTGACGTCAGGAAGGGAGAGCAGATGTGCCACAGGTTGGCTTTAGTATTGAGAGCGTAATATAATTCCTTGCTGCTGCCTCTGCCACGCTTCCGCAGGAGGGGTGTCTCTTGGGGACCTATTTCTGCTGCTCAGTCTCTGGAGACCTGTGCTCCAGATAGTCAAATATGGTTAGGCCTCCAAGCTAGCAACTTGCTACTGCCGATGTTGAGATAGTATGATTTGCTTATGGAAGGGCTTGCAATGTGTGTGGCTTCCTGCTGTAGGAGGAGAGTTGGACTCCACTGAGAGAAGACCATCCAGATGAATTATCCCCTGTCCTGAAGGTCATGGGACCCTAAAGGCTTGAAACAGTGGCAATGCTTGGTCTTCTCAGTATGCTATTCTGCTTTCTCTTGGAGAGCTCATTATCCACTGTGCTGCAGCTATTGCTGTTCCTCTAATCTCTGCATCAGCCTGAACACCTCTTTCTTCTTGTGCCTGGCAGGTGGCATGCAGAGGAAACTCTCAGTTGCCTTAGCCTTTGTTGGTGGCTCCAAAGTTGTCATTCTGGATGAGCCTACAGCTGGGGTGGATCCTTATTCTCGCAGAGGGATATGGGAGCTGCTGCTTAAGTATCGGCAAGGTACGTGGTCTTTTTCTCCACTCCTAATGAATGTGTCATGGAAAGCAAAGGAAAATCAATTTGATTCATGACTGTTCTCAAAATAGCAATGTGTCTCTGCACATCTGTTGTTGCCTACACTGAGGAACAAAGAGCATGCAGGACAAGGATGTTCTGATCTCACATCTGTCCTCCTTTCTCATCCTGTTCGTGTCAGAGCTCATGAACAAAGTTCCTCACTGGGTTGTGAGGGCAGTTAAAGCCAGAAGTTCATCCTTGGTGTGCAGTAGTGTCCTGTTCTGGTCCCTGCAACCAACCCTCCTGACATAAAATTAACCTGCCTTTGACAAGGCCTGCAGGCAGTTGTCAACCTCTTCCATGCTGCTAGCCTCATTCAAAGCAGCCTGGAGTTCAGGCGTCAACCTCCCATCCAACTTCATGGCAACATCCAGATGATTGTGGCTTTGGCTTGGGAACACAGGTATGGTTGACTTACCAACAGTGTCTTCTCTTGCTTTCTGCCAGGCCGCACTATCATTCTCTCCACACACCACATGGATGAGGCAGATATTCTGGGGGACCGGATTGCCATAATCTCTCATGGCAAACTCTGCTGTGTTGGCTCTTCTCTCTTCCTGAAGAACCAGCTGGGAACAGGCTATTATTTGACCCTGGTCAAGAAGGATGTGGATTCTTCTCTGAGCTCTTGCCGAAACAGCAGCAGCACAGTGTCCTATCTGAAGAAGGTACAGCTGACCCTTCCTGCTCATATTCTTCTTTCACGAAATCTTAGGCTTATGAGAAGCAGCAGCTAAGATTTTACATGGTAGAATGTCTTAAAGAGAAATCCCTTATTCTTTTAAAAGAAGTGTTACTTGCTTTTGTAGATACTATGCCAGATCATGTCTCGTTAAACTGTTGCATGGGATGTACATCTCTATTGTAGTATATCTTTCAATGCCAGTGGTCCAAAGCTGATTAGAGAGATATAGATGAAGTGAACATTTCTGTAATACTCCTATGACTGTGACCTTGTACTTGTATTTCAGCCCTTTGCAGTGGTATGTCACGATTACTTTCTGTCTCCTCTGGAGTATCCAGCATGTTGCAGCATTTGGTTGGAGTTACCTAGAGTGTAGCAACTTGTGGACACCTTTTTGATTAAACAGCAGGAAACAATGGTTGTCTTCTCTTTTGTGACCAGGATGACAGTGTCTCCCAGAGCAGCTCTGACGCTGGCCTTGGCAGTGACCATGAAAGTGACACACTGACAATAGGTGAGGCTCGGAAAAGAATGGAAAGTTCAGCCCCAGCGCTGACATATCTTTGATCTTGGACAACTGCCTTAACCTTGTGCCCCTGTGTAGCTACAGTCTTGAGACAAGTATTAAATTCACAGCGATGGTATTTTTAAATCTGTATAGATTGGAGCATTTTTGTTTAGTGAGCAATTTTGGGTTCAAGCTGTCCTGAGAGTTAATAACCTGATTATGTAGCTGCAAGGCCTGCTCGCAATATGTAACGTTTGCTGGTGAACTGTACATCAATGACTTGCAGGGCTGACAGTAGCATGTAAAAGCTCTCCTGAATTCTGCACGTAAAGAGAATAGCCAGGCTTGGGTCAGGCTTTCATCCAAGCTTGTATTAAATGTAAAAAGAAACCAGACTTTCCATGGAAATGAGCTGCTTTCCATAGAGATTCCATTTTCCTTCCTTTCCTTTCAAGGTTTCTCAGACTGAGCTCTGCTTTCCACATAATGAACAGTAACAAGATGAACACCATCTTTTCCTTTTGGTTCTTCTAGATGTCTCTGCAATTTCAAATCTTATTACAAAACATGTTCCTGAGGCCAGGCTGGTGGAGGACATCGGCCATGAATTAACCTATGTCTTGCCATACAAGGCTGCTAAAGAGGGAGCTTTTGTGGAGCTGTTCCATGAAATTGATGACCGTCTCTCTGATCTTGGCATTTCCAGCTACGGCATCTCTGAAACTACCCTGGAGGAGGTGAGTGAGCTGAAAATTCTATTTTGACTTAAACTAGGCAAAATTCATCATGGTAGAAATAAGAGCGAGATGGAGTCTTGTCTTTTCCTGTAAACATTTATTGTGGAACAGGCAGCTTTGCGTTCCTCTCCAGAATGGATTGTCTTCTGCCCTTTAAGTGTGTGTTCATAGAAGCGTGCATTAAAACCTGAAATGTAGTACAGGCAAACGTAGACAGATCCTTTGTACTCGGTTGCACTTTGCTGAGATGTAATGTGAAGGTTGGCCCGTAATTTGGCATCTAATGACTGTGTAAATACCTTAGAGGTATTTTTAGGGATGCTTTCTGCTGCACTTAACTGAAAACATACATTTCAGCTCTGGAGACCGTACTTAACAGAAACCACTTAGATGCATGCCCTTGTCAGAGATGTTTTTAGGGTTTGTTCCTTGTGGCTGTGTTCCAACTGACAAGTCTGCTTTTCTTCACACAGAAGTGTCAGGCACTTTATCCCTTGTTTATGTGAAATACCTTTTTTTGTTTGTTTATTTGTTTTAAATAACAAGGGAACTTGAAATGGTGTTGTCACTTATTGATGTTGCCCCATAGGTCCTCCCACAGCTGTGAAGGGCTTAGCTACTATATGCAATTTGAAAATATTTTTTTCTTGTTTGGGAGTGTCTGTGGGATAAGCTCCACAAAGGTGCCTATTCAAGCATGAACAGGAGTGTGAGTACTGTCAGACTAGGAGGAAGACGGGATTCTCCAAATTTAGTAACTAGGTCTTAGTATCTGAGACATGGGAAAGAGCTTGTGTTTGAGATGCACTGAGAACTGATATTAGAAAGGGGGAACGACTGGTATGTGGCTACAGGCTGGCTCTTGGAAGCTGGAGAGAAGCCTCAAAATCCATGTTTCCATCACTCAGGATAAACCCTGTGTCCGCTGTTCTCATGATGCATCTGTCAGTCTTGTGCTCTCTTTTGGTATCTCCTGAAGCAGTCCTCACAGTATTGCTGTTCTTCAAATTTTCACTGTCATTTATTATTGCTTCTCAGATCTTCCTGAAAGTGGCTGATGATAGCGGTGTGGATGCAGAAACCTCAGGTGGGTATAGTTGTCTCCTGTAGTGTTGAAGGGCACTTCAGGGGAAGGTACCCTTTTGTATGGTATTTGTGCTGTTTAAGTACAAGGCTGACCAAGCCTAGATATTTCAGGAGTAAAGTCTCAGTGGAGGGCTAAGCTCCTAGGGGAACAAAGGGTCTAGTGGGTATCTCAGATGAGGAGTGTTCCTAGTCTCACCAGCCTTGAGCAGGTGAGTGACCTTTGTGTATGGCAGCATGTCCAGCTATACAGTAACACATGCCAAAGTGTGACAGGCCCTGTTTCAGACTGAACTGGAACTTTGCTGTGCTAATATTTTTAATCACCTAAAATAGCTATTCTTAGTATACTTAATGCATGTTTTATATACTGTTAAACTTCTATTGACTCAGTGGCAGCATGTTTATTTTGTAATAGTGGAGAGTTTCTCAGTGTTTGAGTGGATTGTAAATTACTTGACTGACACTATTGTCTACTCTGAGGAACAAGAAAAGCTCTTGACAGGGTCAGACCATAGTAGGGACCAAATGAGTTTCTCCTCCTGAGAGCAGCTCACTGCACTAAGTGCTCATGCCAGCGTTTCGTGGTAAACAATTGTAGCAAGTTGCACTTGGAATCATATGCTTATTTAGTGAAAATTTTCTTACAGTGAGAGCAGCCTGCCATTTCGTGGCTAAATAAAAAAAGTGTCTAGTGCGCTGGAAGAAGTTTCTAGGACAGCACACAGTGGTGCATAAAACATGTGACCATTGTAGAGTGGCAGTCTTGGTTTTACCTGAAGTGGAGTCACTCCAGATCATCTCCTCAGTTTGCATATAGAATATATGTAAAATGAAAAAGATATTGCTTGGGTCTTTCTGGGGCTAATTGGACATTACGTGAAGCAGCTCAGCTAATCAATACTGCGTTATTTTCAGATGGGACGTTGCCAGCCAGAAGGAACAGGCGTGTGTTTGGAGACAGACAGAGCTGCCTTCGTCCATTCACAGAAGATGATGTATTTGATCCTAATGATTCAGACATAGATCCAGGTATTGCTGGGGCTCAAGCCTGCTTTCTTCTTTTGGACACTCTTGTATTACGTACGCTGCAGATCATAAGGCTGACACTGCCAAAGGAGTGGTGGTTTATTTGCCTTTAGGAATAGTGGGCGGTGTAGCATACACAGGCTACTCAGTCCTCCCATCAAGGCTCAGAGGAATAAGGGTGAAAATGCATTTATGTGAATTTCTGTTGCTGTCTTTCCTTGCTGCTCTCTGTTTTTGTGGTGTGGCGTTTTTTTGTTGGGTTTTTTTTTTTTTTTTTATGAGTGAGTAGCTGCTCCAGCTAACACCCTGTGTCTCCAACACAGAAGTGCCCAGAGAACATCTCTGTAAGCTTTTGAATGAGGGTCATTTCTTCTTGCTAGCAGAATCCAGAGAGACAGACCTTCTCAGTGGCATGGATGGGAAAGGCTCCTACCAGATGAAGGGCTGGAAGCTCACCCAGCAGCAGTTCATGGCTCTGTTGTGGAAGAGGCTGCTTATTGCCAAGAGAAGCCGGAAGGGCTTCTTTGCTCAGGTGAGAGCACCTAACATGTGCAGGGTCCCTCAGCAGGGACAGCTCTGGACCATGCATTGTATTCAAAGTTAAAGGTGGGCAGAAAACTTCAAGGGAATACAGATAATGAAAACTGGTCTTCACATCTGAGCAAAAGGGTACCTGTGCAAGTGAAAGGAGTGGCGTGGTAGCCAAGTGGTTACAGTATTCTTGCACAGCAAGGATGCAACTGAGGTTCAAATCCAAATTTTGCCTTGAGAGCAGCATTTGCAGGCTGAATCCTCTGCATCCAAAGTGAGTGCCCTAGTCGAATGCTGGGGCAGGTCTTATATTGGTGTCTAGCAATGCCTTAGTCTAAATAGCCTAGGTCTTTCTGGGAAACCTTGAAAAAGTTCTGATCCATTAAGTGGCTCACATGTAGTTCCTGATGCCTTGGGGAACACTCATTTTAAAAAGGGTTTGCTCTTCCCTTGCAATTTCAGATTGTGCTGCCAGCTGTTTTTGTGTGTATTGCTCTCATGTTCAGCCTGATCGTTCCTCCCTTTGGGAAGTATCCCAGCCTGGAATTACAGCCCTGGATGTATGATGAACAGTACACTTTTATTAGGTATGTTTCTTGTGGCCTAGAAATGGTGCTAAATCCTACAATTCTGTTCTCTGCAAACGTGAGTTACTGAGTTCCTTACCAGACTGTTTAAATTTGTTTTCTGTGCTTAGCTTGGAAGCGTATTTTAATAGAGTCCTGGTATATTCTTTTTGGACCTTTAAAGGCCAACTCTAACTACTGGCAAAGACATATCCATTTCTGAATGGTGCTATGACTCTGCTTATACTGTGCACAAAGACCAGGAGCGTGTGTGCTCCTAGGTCAAATATTCTTCAAAGGGAAATCTCCACCCACATCCTTCTGAGCTCCTTCACTGTGCTGTCAACCTTGCTCTGTTGCTGCTTTTGCTGTGTGCCTGTTATCCCACTGACCTGATGGTGTTTCTCTGCTGTACCCATAGCAATGATGCTCCAGAAGATGCAGGCACTCAGAGACTTTTGGATGCCCTTCTCAATAAGCCTGGTTTTGGGACACGCTGTATGCAGGGACACTCCATCCCGTAAGTATAACTGCAGGCTGGGAAGAGGAAGCCCAGCCCTGACTTCTGGTCACCCAGTGTATTTAACCAGCTTCAGGAATAGCCATGAGCAGGATTTAAGCCAAAAAAGTTGCAATTACATGCGGTTTTTTCTGCTTAGGACCGTTTAGAGAGTTACCAGCCCTTGGCATGTTGAGGGAGTGAGATCTGGGTGCAGGTCCTTACTGACAGAGGTGGAGAGGAGACAGTAGTCTCTCCTTCAAATTACTGTTTGGTCCTGAGCATGGAAAAGGACTTAGTCATGTTTCTGTATGTTGTAGACTGTAGCTATTCCCATTCCACAATCCTCTGTTTCTAGATGCACTAAAACCTAGGTTTGCCCACCCACAAACACCAGCAGAAAGAGTGGAGACCCAGACAGCATTGGTGGTGTTTCCTAGTTCTGCCACTGACTTGCTGTATGGCCGTGGGAAAATAACTGAAGATCCAGGCTGTGAGTGCAGAAGGGGGTATACGGAGTCTGGGATGGTGTGTCTCAAGCCTGAAAGAACTGCAGCTCATGTTCACAGGATGATGGGGAGGGAACAAGGGCTCCTATGTGCTGGCCAGTGGTAGAAAGTAAGCTGTATCCTCCAAAACAGATACAGGAGCTGGGTTACTCCACCCATGGGGCATGGGGAGGAGGCTGCCCACTGATGCTGCCTTGGGGAAGAACAGCATTCTCGTGCCTCAAAGGCAGAAATCCAAGTCATGCAAGAAAAGACTGTCTGCCATGATATTAGAATCATAGACTGTCTCGAGTTGGAAGACAACCAAAAAGGATTGAGTCCAACTCGCAGCTTCTTGCAGGACTGCTTAAAACTAAACCATATGACTAAGAGCATTGTCCAGATGCTCCTTGAACTCTGGATGCTGTGTGTGCTGGGACTGACTGAAATAAAGCACTCACATGCTGCAGGGAAAATGAGGAGAGGGGAGTGGCTGGCACTACTCAGTGTTAGCCATCCTCCTTGATCTCCTTGGCACTGTGATCTGTTAGAAGCTGCAGAGCCTGGTTTGTTGCTCTGAGCTGTTAGTCTCAGCGAGGTCAGGCTCCTTTGAAAAACAGCCTGCCTCTTCTGGGGACTGTGGTGTCTGTTACTTAAATGGCTTGTAAGCAAAGGCAATCATAGTTGTTATAAAAACTGCATTTGTGTCGCCTCTTTCCTGACACAGAGACACTCCTTGCACTGTGGGGCAGAGCGAATGGACCACTGCTTCAGTCCCAGACTCAGTCCTGGACATCTTCCTGAAAGGCAACTGGAGCATGGAGAACCCTTCCCCATCTTGTGAGTGCAGCAATGAGAAGATCAAGAAGATGCTGCCTGTGTGTCCCCCTGGTGCAGGCGGGCTGCCACCCCCACAGGTAGGAGGGAGCTCAGTGTTACTGCAGTGGGGGATGCTCCTGGAGAGCAGAGTGGCTGGGTGTGATTCCTGCTTGTGGCACTGCACACAGTTCGTTTGACTCCGCATCTGCGTTTTCTGATGGTTGTTTATCTTTGTTTTCCTTGGTGATGCCAGCGTGAGCAAGACACTGCTGATATCCTCCAGAATCTGACAGGCCGCAATATCTCAGACTATCTAGTGAAGACCTATGCGCAGATCATTGGGAAAAGGTAACTACTGAACACACCCTTTCCCTTTCCTCCTCACCAAATGCTGCTTGTTGTATTGGGGATGCTGCACAGATCAGGTGAATAGGCCTGGGCAACCCAAAATCTTCAGCAGTGGGCCAGACACATTCAGCTCCTCACTGTCCTGATCCACAGCTCAGGTGATGTTTCTGCTTTATTAGTGATTCTGTGGCAGCTCTGAGGGGGGTATCCTGGGCCTTGTAGGCAGAGTACGGGGAAAGTCTGGGCATGAACCTTAAGGATTACACCGAAGAGGAGTGGTGGGACATATGCGAGAGGCCATTGCACTCTCCTCCCTGGCCATGTGTCTGCAGCACTGGTAGGTCTGTCTCTCCTCTTGTTCCACATATTATACACTGGCTTTCTTTTCTGTCTCTACAGCTTAAAGAATAAGATCTGGGTGAATGAGTTCAGGTGAGTTACTACCTTTTCTCTGGCCTGCGTGTGTCCACTAACCCTTAAGCACTGCATTAAGCACGACATATCCACCCCGCTTTGTAGCTTGTTTTATATGACTCAACTGCCAAATGTTGGGGAAACATACTTAAAAATAAACTGGGACAACCCACATCAGTGGAAAGCATGCCTGCCTTATGTGGAGAGCAGTATTAGCTTGAAAAGATTTGCAGGACCAGCCTGCTGATACTCCGTCCTGGGAGATGCTTTTCTTCCAAGCAAGGAGATGTCCTGCTTTGCCTGCACTGGCAGCAGAGGATAGTGCATTTTTTAAATGGAACAGTACACTGAGCAGTCATAAGATGGGTATTTAACCCCAGAAACAAGGAGTGGGAGACATCATGACTAAGCAGCAGTGTAGGAAGATCAAAGTCATCCCTTCATGTAAGAGTGGACACACTTACCTTGGATATAGTGCAGGAAGAGGAGACATCTGGGAATGGAGGAGGAGTATAATTTTCTGGAGGTCAGTGAGTAGTCGGCTCTTAGCGTCACTTTCTGTCTGCATTTTCAGGTATGGCGGCTTTTCCTTGGGAGCCAGCAGTTCTCTCATGCTTCCTCCAAGCCATGAAGTCACTGATGCCATTAAACAGGTGAAGAAAATCTTGGAGCTAGCACAGGTGAGCAGCTGTCCTGCATAAACCCAGGATGCACTAATGTCAGAGTCTTGTTACTTGGGAGATGACTTAGAAGCCATAAAATGAGGATCATATGTATGTTACCTGTGTCCAGTGTCTTCTCCCCACTGCCTCTGAGCTGAGGTCTCCCAGGCTGGTGTCTGGCAGCAGAAGGCTTGGGGACACACTCAGATGAGGCTTACTCAGCCCACATTGGCGATGTGGGTTCTGGCCAACACCAGTTGCAAGCCAGTAGGGATTACAGACACCTTTGAGTGTTTTGTGGCAGGACAAGGTGGACTGTCTCGGGGAATTAACAAGGGGTTGCCATCCCCTTCAAAACCTCAGTTGAGCTCTCCTGTGCTGAGTCTGCCTTGGCTTAGAAGAGAATTTGGGCCACTGCCTTCTTCTGAGACTGCCTGTGGGCTGCAATGTCTCTGAATGTTGGTTAATACTTATTGCTGGAAAAAAGCAGGCCTAAGGCTGTCCTTCTACTGGTGGGACTGCAGAAAGGAAAAGGGGGAGGAAAGCTGCAGTTTCTCAGCCTTCTTACCACCTCAGGCTTGGCAGATACAGGCTGCAGAATGGGAAGAAAACTGTCAGAGCTGTGGGAAAACAAAGTGTGACCCCCCCACTAGACTCCAGGACATGAGTAAAGGTACTCTCAGAGGGAAAGTAACTGTCTCTTTGCTGTTTGCAGGGGAGTTCTGGAGATCGGTTTCTGAACAGCTTGTCAAGTTTCATGAAAGGCCTGGATACAAAGAACAACGTGAAGGTAAATTAACCTGAGCAAACTAGCTGGAAGGACATGGAAATAAATTATGTGCCCTCAATAGAAGAAGGGATGTTGTGCAGGGCTCAGGAGCATGTTGGGTAGCTGATGTGCCTGGTGCCTTTCTGATGCTGATTTGGTCTCTTGCAGGTGTGGTTCAACAACAAAGGCTGGCATGCCATTGCCTCCTTCCTGAATGTAATCAACAATGCCATCCTTCGGGCCAACCTGCAGCAGGGCAAAAACCCTAGTGCTTATGGGATCACTGCCTTCAATCACCCACTCAACCTCACCAAGCAACAGCTCTCTGAAGTAGCTTTGTAAGTCCTGATATGAACATGGATGGGTTTGGGCTCATCAGCTGATGATTACTGGAAACAAGCAGCATAGGAGAGTTAAGCCTCACTGGTGGACACTCAGTGGCCTGTAGCATTTAGGCTTTAACGTGCTGGCATTATTTTTTGTGGTCTGGGCAGATCGCAACATGTGCTGTTAAGTGCTTGCAGTTAAAGAGCACTGCTGTGCAAGCTTTCTATGTCTTAGTCCCTGGACGCTGCAGTTTCTAAGAACCAGTGTAATCCAGACCTTCTGCTATTTAGGAAATTCCTCTCAGCCACATTCAGAAACGTAGCTCGCCATGAATTGGTGTGGCTTGTCATTCTTTTGTCCCAAGGTGCCACCATTTGACTAGGAACTATTGATGGATCCTGTTCAATTTTGCCCACTGTCTCAACCTGGAGGGCACAGAGCTTACTGCAGTGCGGCATTGACTAGTCAACTACTGCTACAACCAGAGTCAGGACTCACACTGTCTGCAGATCCATCCTTCAAATCTTAAAGCAATGTGGATGACAGTCAGATTCCTCTGAACTTTAAAACAACACACAAAAAAGACAAACACCCAACAATCCCGAGAAATGCATTAAGCGTGAAACACGTGGTGGTGATAAGGAAGGCAGAAAGCCATCTATTATGCTGGTTTCCAACCAGTTTCCAGGTTGTGGTGCTGTCCTTGAGATGCCAACAGGCTGTGTATGTTCCCTTTGTTATGGCTGGAGAAAAACTGTGCAGTTAATTAAGACAGTCTGATGTGGTCATCCTTTACCTGCAAAACAGGGACAGTTAGAAAGAGAAACAGTTTCTGCGCTGCCCTGCATGAGCTTCCTCATTTTATCTCAAGGGAGCCAGTACCAGTATACAAACACTTTGCTTTCTTTTTTTTTTTTTTGTCCAGGATGACAACCTCTGTGGATGTCCTAGTCTCCATCTGTGTGATCTTTGCCATGTCCTTTGTTCCTGCCAGCTTTGTGGTCTTCCTTATCCAGGAACGTGTCAGCAAGGCTAAGCACTTGCAGTTCATCAGTGGTGTGAAGCCTGTGATCTACTGGCTGGCCAACTTTGTCTGGGATATGGTAAGGGCTTTGTGACTGTGCTAAACTGTCCTCCATTCTGTGTTTGCAGTGTGTCTGTCGCACTGAAGTGCAAAGTGCAGTTTGGGCCAGTGGGCACCACATTAATTCAGTGAATAACAACTGCGCTTAGGACTCTTGTGCTTACTTTCTTAAGGCAGTGGTTCACCTCAGTGGGACAAGAAACACTGAACAGAGGATGGGAGGGCAACCATAACCTCAATCATCAGCATTTATTATGTCATCTGCCCCAGAATTTTGCTTGTATAGCCCCTTGTTCTGCTCTGGTCAAAGTAGGTTTTTTCAACCTGGGGTGTCCAGAACCTCTGAGAGTCTATTGGCTACTTCTAGAGGGACCAAGAAATGTAAATTCATGTGTACTAGATTGCAGTTCTCACATGTGACACTCCTAAGAGTCTCCCATTGAAAACAGGTTTGGGAGCACTGAAGAATGTTGAAAACTATTGGTTCAGAGCAGAAAGACATCTTTCATTATTTTTGTCATCTGGAAACAAATCTAAAGCCATATTTTTCACCTTCTAGTGCAACTACATTGTTCCAGCCACACTAGTCATCATCATCTTCATCTGCTTCCAGCAGAAGTCCTATGTATCCTCTTCCAACTTGCCTGTGCTGGCTCTCCTTCTGTTTCTCTATGGGTAAGGAATTTCTCATCAGAAGGATGACTGGGAAAGCTATTAGACTTGGATGGTGCTTACCTGATGTTGCCGCCTTTCCTTTTTGCCAGGTGGTCCATCACCCCTCTCATGTATCCAGCTTCCTTCGTGTTCAAAATCCCCAGCACAGCATATGTTGTGCTGACCAGTGTGAACCTCTTTATTGGCATCAATGGTAGTGTGGCCACCTTCGTCCTGGAGCTCTTCACCAACAACGTATGTTTCCCCAGAAGCTACTCACTGTCTTGCACTGCTATGATCTAGTTCCATGTTGCTGCCATGTTGTCTTTAGCAGCCCGTTCTCCAGAAAGGCTAGTCCCCGGCCTGTGCTAATTAGTTACTGCAGAAGTTTAAACACAGGTTCTGATAAAATGGGTTAAAGCCCATTTCAGCAATGTTCACAGAATAGTTAAGGTGGGAAGGTACCTCCTGAGATTGTCTAGTTCAAGCTCTGAGCAGGGTCAGCTAGAGCAGGTTACTCAGGGCCATATTTTTAACATTTCCAGGGATGGAGGCTCCATAGTCTCTCTAGGCAACCTCTTCCACTTCTCAGTCACCCTTAGGGTAAATTAAAAAAATTTCTTATGTCCAAATGGAATTTCTTGTGTGTACTTCATAAGGGACAGTTTCTGTCTACTACAGGCCATCTCAAGCACTCAAGCATTTAGTTGCTCTCAGTTTCGCTTCCTGTGGTAGCAGGCCCTGTTTGACCCACACTAGTGTGAAGTGTTCCTTGTGGGAGGCGGTTGAGGACACCCTGTGAGAGTTACCTGTTGATTGTACCACTGCCTGTGGGCATAAGGAGGCAGTCCTTGATGGTGGTCCCTTGTGTTACAAGGCCTGTTTTAGCTCAGTAAAAACCTATACGTGCTTGAGGATAAGTACCTGGCAGAAGAGGGATCTCTTCTGAGGCTGTTGTCAGTCCAATCTGAGAGCTAAGCCAACTGGAAGACAAGAAAGAAAAAGAATTAGAGCCTTCAAATATGAGATAGGGAGCCACTGAGAAAACCAGTCTGTGCAAGCACAACTTTCCTGTCTCCTCAACCTCTAGCCTTTCTGCATGTCATCATTTGCAGACACTGCCTTTTAGACTGTGTTTGAAGGAATCTCTCCTTTGGTGCAGTTTGCTTGTATTAGTAGCGTTTTGATCAATGCAACAACACTGACTCTCCAGAGGAGCCATGGCACTGGCTCTTGGGAGAGCATTTCTAATCCTAAACCCTGTGCAGTGTTGGGGGAGGGAGGGGTCAATCACAACATGGGTCACACTTGGAAGGTGGTGGCTGCTTTCTACTCAGATGGCTTACTAGCACTTGATTTTGTATTAACAGAAGCTGAACAACATCAATGACATCCTGAAGTCTGTCTTCCTCATCTTCCCCCACTTCTGCCTGGGGCGGGGACTTATTGACATGGTGAAAAACCAGGCTATGGCTGATGCTCTGGAGAGGTTTGGTAAGTAAAATTGTGTATCATAGGGACAGTGGCCTGAGCTGAACAGGGAAGGCTTGAGTCTGCTCTGAATGACCGCGCTCTGCTCCTCTGACTTTTCAGGAACTGAAAGTGCACAGTTTGCAGGACAGATCTGATCAAAGCTGGCAAGTTGCCACAGCTGTCCTCTTTAGGTTGTTACAAGGACTGAAGAGGTCCTGGCAGATAGATTCCCAGAGTTTTGAGTTATTAGGGGCATTAAATAAAAATGCATGGAGCCAACTGTATGGAGACGATCATTAGGCCAAGTGTAAGGAGTGGCTGAGATTCTGGAAAGCTGGATATTTTTTTTTCGGGATGCAGTTGCCAGGCCTGAGTCACAGTCTTTCTGGGCTTCACTAACCTTTTGGGGAAGTGGGCCAGTTCTTTTTTGGCAGACTGAATTCTCTGGGCCTGAGTCCCAGTTTTGCCACAGTAAGACATGTGCATGCGGCCATGACTGGCCGCTTGGGTGGTCTGTCCCTTCCCTCCTTCCACTGGCTGCTCTCCAGTTGCCCTGGTGCCCCACCTGATGAGCTCTGCAGGAAGAAATGCTAGCCCACTCCTATTTCTCTGGAAAGGTGACTTTGTTCTTCATCTCATTTTGGCAGGAGAAAATCGTTTTGTGTCCCCTCTGTCATGGGACCTGGTGGGAAGGAACCTCTTTGCCATGGCAGTAGAGGGCGTTGTCTTCTTCCTCATCACAGTGCTCATCCAGTACAGGTTCTTCATCAAACCCAGGTAGGTTGTTTGCTCCACTTCACCACTGCAGATAGGTCAAGTTTTCATTGGTGTCCCCCATGAATTGGGGAGAACATTAAGTATGGAGGCCTGTCTTCTTCTGCTAATGCTTTGTTGTCTTGCTCTCTCCAGGCCTGTCTATGCAAAGCTGCCTCCTGTGAATGATGAAGATGAGGATGTAACCAGAGAGAGACAGAGGATAATTAGTGGAGGAGGACAGAGTGACATTTTGGAAATCAAGGAGCTAACCAAGGTGACACAAGAGTTCTGCATTCCTAAGACTTCTTGGCACAAGATCATACAGTTCACCAGAAGCCTTATTCAAAGGAATTTAGCGGGGTCAAAACCAGAGCATGTTTATAGTGTTGAATTTGTATGGCTCTACTTATAATTCTCTTTGACATTATCCTTCTTATTCTTTTTCCTTTGTTTTCAGATTTACAGAATGAAGCGAAAGCCAGCGGTTGATAGGATCTGTGTTGGAATCCCTCCTGGAGAGGTAACCTTATCTGTCAAATTCATTGCTTTGCTATTACTACAGTATTTAAGAGCAAGAGACAGCAAAGGATAGGGTAAGATCAGAAACGGATGATGTTCAAATTAGATCAAAGGAGATGGCTTGGAAGTTGAAGCAGTTTCTGATTCTGTGTCTCTCTGCCTTTGAAGAAGATACTGAACTCTTAGTGTCTGGGACCATAGGCCATACTCTGGTACCCTCCAAGGTTTGGCACGGATATGCTGTGGTGGCACTGCACCAAGGTGACACCACAGTTCACTCATTTTCCCACCCTAAAGATTTATACTTGAAATGAAAGTCTAGAAGTTTTTTTTTCTGAAAATGTACTGAAGACTCTCTCCACCTGTCCTGAGAGTCAAGTTTGCTCCTTCCCATCTTGTCAGTGATGAAAATGATGCACCTGAATCCTGTTCTCAAACATACTCTGCTCATCTGCTGTTTTGTATTCCCAGTGCTTTGGACTCCTGGGGGTGAATGGTGCTGGCAAGTCATCCACTTTCAAGATGCTAACTGGTGATACAGATGTGACAGGAGGAGAAGCTTTCCTCAAAGGAAACAGGTGAAAGACCATGCATCTTTCCTCTGCTTTGTGTCAAAACAGGTCCTGTGCTGCTTTTTCCTCCAGCTTTCACAGACTTTGTTCCACTTCCAGCAAGTCTAAACTCTGCCCTGCTTTTCCCTTTTTCAACTCCTGGCATCTGTTTCAGCCCTTTGCTGAGTCTGGTAAAGTACTTTAGTGGCTTAGGAAAATTTATTCTGGTAATTACTTCTGAATACCTGCCCTCTAATGTTTAAATGTCATATTGAAAAAAAGAAGGGGACAGGGAGAGAGAAAAAAGAATTTGGCCAGGACAGACTTCTAGGATCCTGTATTTTTGTTAGTTCAGTGATTCCAAAGCCACTATTTCACTTTCCTCCTTTTAACACCTAAAATAGCAGTGTGTAATTGTGAAATCATAACAAAAGGTGTTGTTTTTCTTTTACAGTATCTTGTCCAACATCCAAGAAGTCCATCAGAACATGGGCTACTGTCCACAGTTCGATGCTGTTAATGAACTGCTGACAGGGCGAGAGCACTTGGAGTTCTTTGCACTCCTGAGAGGTGTTCCAGAGAAAGAAGTCTGCAAGGTAAGCGAAACACCATGCAACCCACCCCAGTGACCGACTGCTTCTGCTTGCATACACCTTCCCTGCAACACATGCAGTGCCATAATGTGAAGCTGCTGAAGATACTGTGTGGTGAAATCTTGTCCCCCTTTCCTTCCAGGGCAAACCAAAGTTGCTGTGGTTTTTCAGTGCTGCCTAGAAAACTGTGCCAAATTGAAGGGCAACTACTTTGGGTCCTGTGTTCTCATAGTGGATCAGCTTCTCCACTGAATGACTTCTTTCCTTTAAGATTTTAAGGGCCGTGTAGCTGCAGGTTATGCAGAACCTCACCTGCTGTCAAGAGTTATTTCTTCAAAGTCCCAGCAAGCAAGCACTCTGCAGCTTAACAGAAGCCTTATGCTGGCTGTTACGTCTTTCCAGTTGATCACGCTGCATCATTAAAGTGCTGCTATTTCTGCATTCAGATATGGGGTCACACTAACAATCTTGAGGCAATTAGTGACAGCTGCCAGTACCATACAGTGCACCCTTGTCAGTGCTGTTTCCTTGAGTTAAAAGCAGTTTTCACTGTCTGTGTCCTTGGTGCTGCAGAACAGGAACTGCTATACATAGGAGGATGACATCTGTACCCAGGGCTTTGAATAGGGCCAGATCTGGTGCCTAGGCTATGTCCAGGTAGCTTGAATCCCTCTTGGAGAGTAGTGATGATGGCTGAAAACCGCAAGCCCCTTCAAAGGTTGCTGGCAAGTTCCTCTGTCTAATGTTGCCACCAACTCCATATAAAAAGGGACCTGGTTCTGCATATGATTTAAGTAGTAGCTGAATTTCTTTCACCTTCTTAGTCCCCAGGGCAACAATCCTTCCTATTGGCTCCAGTTGCAATACTCCTGAATAACAAACCAGATCCTCCCCATTCTGTCTGAAGGGCTAAGACGCACCACAGTGGGATTGCTGTGTGTCAGTAGTGACTGTATCCCTGCTGCAAGCCCACAGCAACTGGAAAGCTAGCTGAAGCCAGTGCTGCTAAGAGCACTACACCCGTGGCTAACACGGCTCAACTGATGTTGATTTCGTGCTCACTGGCAAATGTGCTGCAGCCATTTGATTTTCTGGCCTTCCAGGACTGCATATATCCTGATCTAGATAAAAACCCATATCCGTGCCACATTAGATGCTCCCATGAGTGGCCCTTCTGAAAAATGTTTTTTAAAGCCAAAGCTCATAAGGAAAACTTCATTGTATAAATGTTGCTGTGCTTGATTCAAGATGGTTTTGTCCTGTCTCTTGTAGGTTGGCGAGTGGGCAATTCGGAAACTGGGCCTTGTTAAATATGGAGAAAAATATGCTGGGAATTACAGTGGAGGGAACAGGCGCAAGCTCTCCACAGCCATTGCCCTCATTGGAGGGCCACCTGTGGTGTTTCTGGTAAGTCCGCAACCTTTCCTCATTAATGTTTCCCTTGGAAAAGACAAAAATCAGGTTTGAATGAAGACTAGGTATTTCACAGCCAACTAATGGTTAAATACATCATCAGTCGCTTAAATGTGCACAAAGAGCACATGGAAATAACGATTTCCTATTTAAATGTAGGTGGAAGCTATAATGTGCCTCCAGGCTTCTACTTCTGAAAAATCACTGGGGAAGTGGGGATCTCGAACATGATGCCAAACTGCCAGCTGTGTAGCATCTTCACCACCTGAGTACTGCTGTAAAGATTTCTGTATCTAGTAAAAATAACAGCCTTCCTGCTGGGAACAAGAGAATCTTACTGTGCGGGAGAATCGGTCCTGTGTTTTTATAATTCAATGAAAATTGGAAATAAATGTTTTAGGGTTCTTCAGAATAAAACCGAGGACAAGACTTGGGATTACTAAAGTTTACAGTGCAGGAAAAAGTAGTCTAGTGCTCTATTTAAACAAGCTAACTGACTTTAACCTGTTCCAGAATTTGATATTTCAACGTTATAATTGCAGAATAAGCAGTACTTCTCCATTCTGAAAAAGATGTTTGCTAATTTAATATTGGGAGCATAAATTATTTTCTCATTTTGGAAAATGAATCAAACTTGCTTATTTTCAACCTTTCCAGTATGCATTATCAGAATGGACGGGTCATTTCAGAAATGAGGTTTTTGTTGGTAGAATGTAACAGCATAATCTTCTTTTTCTTTATATTCTGCAGGATGAGCCAACAACAGGGATGGATCCCAAAGCACGTCGTTTCTTGTGGAACTGTGCTCTGAGTGTAATCAAAGAGGGGAGATCAGTGGTACTCACATCTCACAGGCAAGTAGAAGCCCAGCTGTATCCTACTCTGGCTTTTGCATCTACCAGGGCTGGATGCTAAACTCTGCTTGGCTGCTTTGCCCTTCCCTGCTGCTTGCAGTGCTAATTAAGTTACTTCTGCCTACAGCATGGAAGAATGTGAAGCCCTGTGCACTCGAATGGCGATAATGGTCAATGGGCGATTCAGGTGTCTGGGCAGTGTCCAACATCTAAAGAACAGGTAGCTATTTTCTTTTGACTTACACCATGGAGTTGTCTGCATTTTTAGGGAGGTACAGTCAGACTTAATTCCTTATGCAGCATTCCCATTGCTATTCTGGCTATGGGAAATGCTGCTGGATTTTAAGCTGCACTTTTGCTTCAGAGGCCCTTAACTGCTGTGCTGGCCCTCTTGTTTACAGGTTTGGAGATGGTTACACCATAGTAGTGAGAATTGCAGGGGCAAACCCAGACCTGAAGCCTGTTGAGGAGTTCTTTGGGCATGCCTTCCCTGGAAGTGTCCTGAAGGAAAAGCATCGGAATATGCTGCAGTACCAGCTTCCCTCTTCACCATCCTCCCTGGCCAGAATATTCAGTATTCTCTCCCAGAACAAAAAGAGACTCCACATAGAAGACTACTCCGTTTCTCAGACCACACTTGACCAAGTAAGTTTTTAGTATCCTGTTAAAAGCATGTTTGTGCAGAGGTAGGAATAAATCCACCAATTTACTGGACCTATATTTTAAGGGCATTTCAGCAGAGTACTGAATCACAGGATTAGTTCAGGAAGCCTAGTGTATAAAATGCCCTGAATTAATGAAAATCCAGGGTGATGTGTGACATGGCCTTCTTTCTTGTAGGTATTTGTAAATTTTGCTAAGGACCAAAGCGACGACGACCACACTAAGGACCTGTCATTGCACAAAAACCAGACTGTGGTAGATATTGCAATCCTTAATTCCTTCCTGCAAGATGAGAAGGTAAAAGAAAGTTGTGTGTGAGCCAATTTCAGCAAAGAAATGATGAGCAGAATGCGAACTTCCTTTTCCTGGGATAGGATACTCCCAAAGAAGAAGCTAGAGGAAGAGAAACTGGACACTCTACTGATAACCATTCAATGCAATGCAATTCAATGCAATGAAAACAAAATTTCTTTACAGGGGCAGTGCCTCGTGGAGTCGTCTTGTACTGTTCTCAAGTGAAAGACTTGAACTTAGCTCATACAGTATAACTCTGAGGCTGTGGTAAAGCACCCACCAGATGCTATGGGCTTTCAGCTATACAGTATCTTGTCCTGTACAGTATGTTTTTACTAGGGTTGCAAAAATAGTTCATTGAGGAATCATGGCCAGTGGTTATTTATAGATATTTTAGACATGCATGTTTTAGTCATTAAAACAATCATGTCAAGAGTGGGAATTTCCTGGTGCTACATCCATTGCTGGCAATGAATGCACCAAGACAGTCAGTGGCAAGAAAAGTCACCACCAGTGTTGTAGCCTTAGGCTGTGAAAACTTACCTGACCAGCTGCTTTTCCTAGATTGGTGTAGGTCAGTTGGTGACAAATCTGGGGCCACAAAGCAGTACTGTGTAGATGGGATGGCAAGAGACAGGCCATTGTATCCATACATCTCCATCAGTAAGTGGTGATACGCAGAACTGTGAACCCTGCAAATGCACAGGATTGTCCCACCAGCATCACAACCAATAACCTCTGACTAGGTTTTTGTGTAGTTAAGTACTCTCCTGCTCCTTTGAGGTACTGCAGCAGCTGCACGAACACCTAGTAGGAGGAAGCGGGTGAGAAGCAGACCTAGGGTTTGAACCACAGCAGCAAACTCAGTAGTTGTACAAGCTGCTAATGCCAAGAGCAAATTCTAAATCATGAGATGACACTCAGATATGTAATATCTGCTCCTTAACCCCTGCTTTGCACCAGAAAGGTACCCATCATCTGAAGTTACTGCTTAGCACAAGCATGTTGCCATTTCTGGCTTTGCCAGATAAAACTAGAAATGAGATGTAGATTTTTTTTTTTTTTTAACAGTATTATTTATGACTTTAAATAGATAGGTAGCGTAATTAGGGATTGAAAGTGCTTTCAGTTGATCTTTGTAGCCACTGTATTTCTTTACATTATGCCTGCAATGCTATGCTCTCATTCTATCCATTCAGCGATAGCTACATTCATGATCTGACCAAGTTCCAGACTAGCAATCAGCTGCTATCTGCAATTACTGCAAGTTGTTCACCTAAATTTTTCCTGTTTGGAAACTGGTATAACGTTAGACTAATGTGTAAGTTTCTGCTTCTGTTGTGCAGTGTAGTTTCAGTCATTAGGTGATCCCGAACTGGAGAATACACCTTTATTATACATGTGACAAACTGCTTCAGTAAAAATCCCCTTCAAGAACAAATAGTTCAAAATAATAGTGCTACAGTTACATCAGTCAATGATTTTTACACATACAAGAAAGTTTTACAAAGCCAAAATAATACTGGAGGGGATATTATATGGTAAGAATAGCCAATTCCTGTTCACATTGTACAGCAGTCATGGGAGAGTATGCTTTCATTAATATGCTTACAGGCCCCTCTGTCTTGCTTTTACATTCAGAAACAGGTTCAGTAATGTGGTTGGAACCCAAGTGCAGTTCCTGGGCTATTCCTGTATGTCATGTCTCCGCCTTAAACACCCATACAGGTTCTGCACTAGCTCTTGATACTACTCTGCCATGAATCAATCATGGACCATTTTCTTCTGTGAATGCCCATAGCAGCCCAACAAAGCAGTGAAGAGGCTGGCATGAACCTGAAGAAGGTTGATTACATATTTCCAGGTATACTTGGTAACACTGACCAATTCAGCATTTTTAATAAACAAACAGTTAAATATTTAGCAAAAGTTCCCAGTCCCTGCCATGTCCTGCCTTGGGATGAAGTAAGAGCTTACTACGTGCTCCGCTGAAGTGCCTTTTTCATACTTTTTTTTTTTTTTTTAATCTGTATAATACATTGCTAAGGGGATTGAGAAAGGAGTGTAATGGGGATTGGTATACCTCACTTAAAACATGCTTTGTTATTGCCTTTATGGCATAGTCACCCTATGGGGATTAGTTACAGGGTGATGAATACACCAGACTTCCAGGTGCAGAAAAAATACTTAACAGCTGCACTACAGCCATGACTTCTCTGTAACAGGCTGCAGGTATATTACGGTGTCATTGAAATGAATAGCATGTATCGAAGGCTTACCACTGCTAAAAATCACTATTACAAATCAGCATTAAGTCACCAAAGTGAAGGTCTGAAGTTTTGCATTGCACCAAATTATTGCATGTAGAACTAGAACGAGTTCAAGGAGGATTCAGTTTTGGTCCTGAAAGGGCTGTGGTTTGCTCTTTGTAACTGCTTGTGTAAATTATTAATTTAGCAGGAAACAACAGTCACATCATAATACTCTTTCCTCAGCCCACCAAAAAGAGATTCTTGATTCTTATTGCCCTGTGCCTGTCATGCTTATACAGTCTATCTGTGACAAAATGTTACAGTAAACATGGATATTAACTGAACTGTTTTACAGCTCTGATCTGTCTTGTCTGCTGAACAGACGGCATACGCAACTCTCACATGAAGACTTGTCATGGAATAAGTTCAGGCAGCCACTAATTTACTCTCTCAAGTGTGTGCTGGGGAAAAATCACTCTAGGGTCACATACAGTATATGAACCACTCTTGATAATGAAACTGCACTGAGGTGTTAACTTATTTTAAACTATTACTATTGACATGTTGCATCCCTCTTTGTAGTACATTTGTATTTTAGTAAGGAGTTGTATTTTCCCCATGGTTAAACCACCACTTTGTGCTTATCCTTCCCTCCTGAATTATAGTTGGTCCTTCATCCCAAGCACTTTATGCTATCTGTAATGGGATCTATTTTTGCACTGGAATATCTGTTAACTTTGCAAAAATCTAGAGAGATTTCACAACTGAAATTTCTAAGTTAAATCCTTAAATGGACATTTTCATTAAAAGCAAAAAAAAAAAGTATATATATTTGTATTTGCTAATAACTGTTATGTGAAGTATTAAAAGGCACTCTAATTGCCTTGTATTAAGTAAAAAATAAAGCTGTTATAGCACCATTGTCTTCAAAGTGTCATTTTTGCATATGTTCTTTTGAGGAGTGCTGTTAGCAGCTCTTGTTCTGCCCAGTCTTCTTGTGAACTTTGATGCATAATGTACAAGCAAGTTCCAGTATCTCTACAAATTAGCATACTATTTTCAGTTAAGTGAGGTGGCACAAGATTTGAAAGGCAAGTGCTACTTTTAAGCTTCTAAAGTTAGTAAATGGAAAGGTCTCCAGCAAACCCCGAAAAAAGTGATCAGTGTAACTGTGAAACACAGCTGCAGTGCATAACAAACTTACCTTGGTGTTTAAATCCCAAGTCAGGTACCTGACTGAATATTTCCATTAGAGAGGCAAGCTGCAACTATTGATACCCTATACCCGTTTTCACTGACAAAGCAAAATGTCATGTTTGAGTATAAAGAATCTGAAATACTCTAAGTTTAGCTAATCCTTAATATCAAATTACAGGAAGAGCACTCAAGTTAATACTACACTGATTTTGAGCAGCATTTTACAAATGAAAGCAGAATAATGGTCTGTGATCTTAACATTTTCCCTTCATACTGCCTGTAGTTGCACTGTAAACCAATGGAGTTCCAGAATCTAACCAATTCTTGAAGTTACACTCCTCAGGAAAATTCATTCTGAGATAAGAACCCAATTAAAATTTCCTGGTTTTTCTCTTTTAATCTAGTGTCCAGCTGGTGCTTTGGGTAATGTGCTTGATTTATCAGCCTCTTGTCAGAAAACAACAAACTTTTGAATAAAGCATGCCTCTAACATCGTGAGTATTCTTCACTCTCAATGCTGGTGAGAAGGAAAATAGTTTTACTAAAAAAACCCTGGTTTTAATATACCTCTGTTTGTTGTTTTTTTTTTTCTCCAGTAAACAATAAAACAACAATTTTTGAATTCAAGTGGGAAAAAAAGTCCTATTAATTCCCTGTACTATTTTTCAGCCTGTTTTTGTTATTTAAAAAAAAAAAGTCCTCCTTTGAGTTAACTGCCATGAAGCAACATTCTGAATCAAATAACAGTGATGGCTTATCAGCCCTTTAAAACTTAAAAAGTGGATTTGTAAAATATAAGACTGTTTTCTGAAGCAGTGCTTGTTCCACCCTGAGAGTGCTAAAGATGGCTCTGTTGGAGGGAGGAGCGTACGAAGACTTGTGTACAGGAGCTGGGACCTGTTGCACTCCCTTAGTACAGCAGCTGGATCCCATCCATGCACCTTGCACATAAGGATAATTGCCTACAGCTGGTTTTTTAGTGCCCTCCCTGAGATCTTAATACACTTTACAGAAGCAATAATCATCATGAGACAGACTGCACAAAGATCTTCAGCAGAGATGTGAAATCAGTTGCTTATTGCAAGTCAGCAATTAACCTGTGGAAAAGCCTCCCAAGTGCTCTGCCAGTTAGTGACCTTTAAATTGCAGAAGAGGGTGCATTCAAAACTGCACACAAAACACAAGTTTGACTTCTGAGCCCACATGCCCTCTGCGCTGCTGCTATTCACTCTAGTTTACTGGCTCTAAAGCAACTATTATCAAGGCTGTTGTTGACCTGCTGAATGCTGTACTTGGAGAATGGGGTTTATAATTTCACAGTTTAAAAAGAGTAAGAGCTTAAGCTGTAAACACTGAAAATTCATACTTTATCCAAATTTATTTGGCTTTTAACAGTCTGGCAAAAAGTATTTCCAAGAATGTAAGGATATGTAGATCAGCTGAGTTCAACTACACCCTTGAATAAGAAGGAATAATCCCATTTTGGCACCATAAACAAATATTAAAATACCTAAAGCAAAGCGTAACCAACGGTTTTGAGGAAATGTTTACTGAAAACAAAAGGAAAGGGCTGAAGTGAACTATAACAAGATAGCGAATAAATGCTCTTCTTGTGGCAGAGTTCATTGGGACCCATCACCTGACCAGCTTCACTGCAACACCTCCTAGGGGCAATGTTTCGTGTTACTCAGAATTAATATAAAGCATCCCAGTGAGAAGACTGATTAAAACATAGCAGGGTAACAGGTATGTGGGGGCATCCCTTCTTAAACCAGTATGCAATAGCAAAGATGTGGTAATTGCAAGAGTCACAAAAGTACATTATGAAAATGATACCAACCCTGACCCAAAATGTTGGAAAACAGCACATAGTAGGTTTGATAAGTGATCTAGCTATGCAGAAAAGCATTGGGAACTGAGAGGTTACAAAATATAGGTGAAGTATGGTTCAGGCCATAAGTGATAGGCTCAAGTTCTTTTTCCTGGGTTTGTAGGAACATCACTATAAACTTCTATTCAGCAGTTTCTATCAGGGTGCAATTTTTACTGATTTACATTGCTAGTGATCAGCATTTTGCATCCATTTGTTGTAAACTGAAGAACACTTGGCTCAATTCATGAGGGTATGATGGTCCATGTGATGGCACTTCCATGTTGTCCTTTCTGCCTCCAGCTACATCCTTTAGAAGAAGGTTACTTCAGCGGCGAGCATTGCAGAGGAATCAGGAGCATATTTTGCTGGGACTCCAAGAATCTGACACTGTCCCGCACTGAAATTAAATGCATAGTTAATTGAGACAGTAATACAATGAGAAATAATATTTTTCTCAGCATGCACACACGTAACACTAGTGAGTTCTCTGGATCTATCATCTCTTACCAGCTGCTACCACTCTGGCGTCTTCATGGGCACTGTGCCTTCCCGCTGCCCGGTGATCTGGGCTCTCATTCCACCAGATCACGTGGACTGAGAAAGTACAAATAAAGTCAGCTGAATACTGTTATGCTGCAATACAACATGTACGGTAAGTCCTAGCAGTCTGCCTTAACCTGCTAGATGCCTTCTAGTTAGCAAAAACAATACTTCAGTAAGTGGTGGGATGATCCTTTGCTGAGCCTTTAAAAGCTTTGACTTTTTAACATCAGATCTGAGAGTCTTTCAAGATAGCAGCACCTGGCTTAAGCCTGTAACCCAGTGTACAAAGCTGGGTTCAAGGACTGTTTACAGGACTCTGGTGATCTACACCAACGGTTTCATCAAACCAGCCAATCCTGATCCAGGATGAGGGCTTGCCCCTCCACCTCTGCCCCTTCCCATGCCAAAGTCTGTATCAGAAATTGAGTAGTACCTGTGTTAAGTAATCCATACTCTGTGTGGAAAACACCAATCAGTTTGGTGTAGCCTGTGTTGATGTGAGCATTGATTGCAGCTCGAAACGCTTCACCCCACAATGCTGGCCCACCAGGCTTCATCTGGAAAGTAACCCATTCATATACTCCTGGAAGAAAAGGCAAAGGTGACCTCAAAGAACGAAACACAAATTAATATGCCAGTTCTCAAACAGCGTGTCATGACCACAACATATTTATTGTGAAACCAGTACTGTAATTCTCTGCCACTTGGGGTCAGCAGGACGTGAAAATGCCCCTTCATGCCCAGCATGCCCAACATCTCACAGCATCCAGCCGCACACCAAGCGGCTCACTAACTGGAGGTAGTTCAAGTGCAAATGTAAGTACTGAGGACCCTGACGAACCAAAGGCTTCACAGAAAGCCCAGCTTAGCAATTTTCAGTGTTGCCTGTAAATTTGGGGAGATTCAGACTACTTTGTAGCACTTAAAAGTACTCATACATGTTTGCAGGATTTGGATGGCTGATTGAACAATGCAAGGTGGCCTTTCTAAGACTGGTGATTTTTTCTGGCACTGAAGTGGTTTATGACATTATAAACCCCTTTAACTCCCAGCAATTGGTCACAGCAAGATCTGAAGGCCAGGACTAGCTTAGCATCTCTTCTCTGCCAAACAGTCTCCTTTGTAGACAAATGGCATGAGTTGCTGAAAAACTCCAGTCCTGCTACAAGACATGTTACCTGTCTCCTTTCCATTCAGGTATTTACTCTAGATCACAATTGCTGACACTTTAATAGAAAGCCTAGACACTTGCCATGTGGCAATGTGTGTCTGGTCTGATTCTCCAGCAATGGGCTGGAGATAAACTTGAATGGCAACGAAATGTTTGAAAAGTCAGCTTTAGTTTTAAGAGAAAACTGAACTGCTTTCAGATTGAATTGTAACAGCATAACATTCAAGACCATGGGGAAATAAAGAACAAGGATTCCTGTATGTATGCACATGCTGAGGACTAAAGCAAGGCCTGTTTGTCATCACTCCATGCAACGAAGTCTGCAAATGCTCATAAACTGGGGAACAGCCAATACTATTAATACCACGTTTGCTGCAGAGAGAATTAAAATACATCAGACAGGACATCTACACCTAATCTAAACGATTGGTACAAAGTAAGCTTGGCCTGCATGTATCTTTAAAAAGCAGGGATTATTTTGTTTTTTTTTTCTTACAACAATTATGCAAAAGAAGCAGTACCATAAAGCAAATTGATAAAAGAGAAAAACATCTGTGAAAGAGCACAATTGTTGTCTTAAGTGTCTCCAAGAAACGCGCTCTCACTGACAGATGGGCAAAGCAAGTCTGGGATGACTGCTCTGACCACTGCTATGGCTTTGCCATTTGGCATGTTCATTTAGGCAATTCACACACCTCTTTACAACCTTAACGATCAGGGCTCTAGTCAGCTACTGCTATAAGTTAGTGCAAAATCCTTCCTAAAAACTCTGTCCCTCACCTGTGTTATGTCACCTTCTTCACATGGGTGTATGTACACACACTTGTTACATAAAGGGTTATACAACTGTGTAATACCTCATTTAAACTTTAAGCCATTTTTTGTTAGTCCGTCAGTATCAGTAACTTTAATCAACAAAAGAGAAGATAAGCTCACCCCCTTCTTTTGGAGGCTTCCCAAGCTGACACCAGGGTACCAGATAAGCAACCTCATTGTGCTGCTTTTCTATCAAGGGGAGAGCTGGGGAGATGAATTTTCCCTGCCAGTCTTTGTCATTGGCTAGCGCATGCCGGACTGCTGTTCTGTGGGCAAAATTCTCTATAAGAAAGGAAAAAAAATAAATATGAAAGAAATGCACTTAATGTCACATCAGACTCAATCAAAACGTTTAATTACAAGGAGGCAAGCTGCACTTACGTAAGTTTGAAATTGATCTTTTTAAACAGCATATTAGCTCGAAGCAGATGTGGTGTTTCCTTCAAATTCTGCAAAAATCTTTGCTGTAGTAAGTGGTTTCAAGCCAAGCCAAATTTTCCAAGAAAGTTTATAAAAAAGTTATGCAATGTTACTATTAAGAAAGATTCATATATGGCATCCACAGGGACTACTGGATGTGGCAACAGTTACCGAAGATAAGGAGACTCGGAGAAAGCACAGTGGATAAGGAAGGAAAGTGGGAAAGAAAATTCAGAAGGAATATTAACCTATCAAGAGAAAATGAAGAAAATAAGAGCTTTGGTTTATATAAAATGACATTAAAATTACAAGTGTGGAAGTAATGTTTGTTTGTGCAACTACATAAAAAGTTATTAAATGCCCACAATCTAGAGCTTTTCTTCTTTTTTTCTTTTTTGAAATTAAAACCAAATCCACTGAATTTCTGAGTCTCTGAATTTCAACTGGTTAGGCTACAGTGGAATCCTAAGCAGTATGTTAATGCAGACAGCTTTCAATAACACAAGAGAAAAATCCATCATCTGAGAATGGGAAGAACCTTAAGAAATATCATTATCTTGGGACCAAGAGAAAAATATACCAATTATTTTTATCTACTAAAAAGATATAAGCAGGGGTCTGATGAATTAAGAAAGGCTGTTGTACCTTACACACACCATTAGGAAACAAATACAAACTTTAAGTTTTTCCTTAGTTTTCCATTTTAAAAGTTTCTCACAGATTATTAAAAATTGGGTGGTTTTTTTTTTTTTTAAAGAAAGAACAAGGAAAAAAAGTTCTGAGATGCAGGACAATTTATTAACCATAGATGCACGTAAACTCATAATATTCCTGTCAACAGATGGCTGGTCCCTTCACCCCTCCAGGAAAAAAGGAGTGACTCTTTATTCTAAACAACTACTGTGAACATGCTGGATTTCAACAAGCAGACTGAGGACTTCAGAAACAAAATTCTCTCTCTCAGCATACAGATATATCCTGGACTGCAGCAGGTATATGAAGAAATGATACGAGGGAGCCTTCCCACCTCTCCATAACCCAAGTATCAAGTCCCTTCCCCACAAAGAGCACAGACAGCATATCTAGTTTCTCACATAACTGTAGCTTTTCTTGGCTCATTAGCACCTTCGAGGTCAGGACTGACTCCAGCAACATAAAAAGTTGATTATACTGCAAAAAACCTGTTGCCACCAAGGCTGAAACTGCAACAAAATGCTCCGTGTGCTTGGGATGTCAGGGCTGCTGGAGTGGCTTCCCACCTCAGCACAGCGCAGCTGCAGAAGGAGTTTAAGCATGCAAACTGCGTGCTCATTTGGTTTAGGGGAGTGACTGTTAACACTGAACTAAAATTTGAGAACAATTATACACGCATATAAACACACAGAAACTGCATATAGATTGCCTGCATTTATATGTATGATATTATTAAGCAGGTCTCAACCTTTTTTCAATCTATTTTGAAATTCTGAAGACATTTGTGGTTCAGGAACTGGCCCTAAATCAGAAATATTTACCATGAACGAAGCACTCTGCTGCAGTTCGTCTATTATACCTGCTTTGAGCAGAGACAGCTGTTTAAGAACAGTTGTAACTCTCTCATCCCAACATGTTAAAATTGTCCTGACAGGCTCTGCAGCATTCTTTTCAGTAATTGGTACAGGAACAAATTTTATTTAGACATTTCCTCACAGTAAGAGCAACAAATAAAAGCCCGGTAAACATTCTCTTTGCCTTTTTGCCTAGGAGACAGTGAGCACGGAAAGAGCAGAGCAGTGCAAAGGGATGCTGAGCATACCGTACTTCCAAACGTGGACAACCTTATTCATCGCTCCCAGCTCTGCAGACCAGAATCCCACCAGCTCTGAGTGAGCTGTGCGAAGATGAAAGTGCTTGTTGATCATTTCCACAAACTCCTTCATCTTTGATGGCTTAATATCATACGTGCGAATTTCGTAGAAAATGCTATTATCTTGTCTGGGCCCAGTAGCAAGGGATGCAAGTACCTGACAGAAAACGTTAAGAAAAATAACTAAAACTAATTCTCAAGCCAGAAAACCCTCTTTTGTATAATTTGTAGACTGTTTTAAAAACAGTGAGACTCTATAGATGCAATTTTTTTTACTGGGGGCTGGGAGAGGGAGTACTTCATGATCTTGTGACATTTTTCCTTGGAAATAGTTCCCATGTGCATTAGTTGCCGTAACTCCTTTTGGCAGTGCAACAGACTGTGATGTGTCTTTTACTTGTGGCACTCAGTTGTTTAATTATTAGCCCATAACCAAGCAGGATTTTCCTTTTCTCATACTCCTTCCTCAGAAAGCCAGAAGCAGGATGAAACAAGTCAAAGCAATAAAAAGAGAGTCGGCTAAACATACTATTCAAAGGTGAAGCTGCTGCTGCCACAGAAGCAGAGGCAGCATCAACATCTGCCTGTGTTGCCCTTGCCTGACCAACTCACACTACTGCAATGTTCTCTGATTAGAACCTTACATCAGTAGTAGCAAATTACATATTGTTGGCAAAAGAAAGAAAAAGATACCCATGCTTGGGAAAAGACTGATTCCTTCCAGCACAAGATCACTAAAGTCTGCATCCTTGCCCTTCGCCGGCTGCTTCCAAAGTCCAGAATATGCTTACTTTTGCAACTGCCTCGGTAACCTGGAACATGCTACTCACCTCTCAAATAAAACTACAAAAATTAAGGGAAAACCAAATCTTTGGCCTTAGCCTGTATTTGCACAGAGGTGGCTGCAGGATGGATTTTGGACATGACTTACTCCATGAGCGTCAGCAGGCATGCGCACTGTACAGCTCA
>NW_009648902.1:608875-629857 GCF_000708025.1 Charadrius vociferus
GGCGGCCTCCGCAGCCTGCCCCGCTGCCTGCGTCAGCAGCGAAATCAACCGCGGCGAAGGGCGTTTGAGTCCTGTTTTTTGTCGCGCGGGAGTGGGATGGGTGGGTGAGTGGGTGGAAGGACGGAGGGATGGATGGACTGATGGATGGATGGAAGAACAGTTTACATTTGAGAAGAAATGCTCATTCAAGTTACCAGGCCTCAGTGCCTGAAATGTGGTATCTCTGTCTCTGCCTGAGTCCCTGCATACAATAAAAAAGTATCCTGATTACCTTGGGAGACCTGGGGCTCTCTGTCCCCCACAGGTTGCCCTGGGGCAAATCACTCAGTAAACCACCAGCCCTCCAGCATTTGCAGGATCAAGCTTCAAATTGTATGGACACAAATCCTTTACCCGCAGTTGTCCTCCAGAAGAAAGCCGTGCAGTCCTTTTCTGTAGCGTTCTTTTGGGTAAATCCAAGCTTTCTGCCAGGGGTGTACAGCGTGAAGCACTGGCACCCCATTACAGCTGTATGCCCAACTGCATAGTTCCTAGTACCACACGGTTACCTAGGAGTGGGATTTTGTGATGGCTGAGACTGCATACCTTTGTGGAATTAAATATTGGCCAAAACAAATGTCATGATAAAATTTCCATTGATGTCAGTGCATCCAGTGTTTTACCTGTGGGAGACAAATCAGCTCCTAGCAAAGGGTGGTTTATGGAAGTCTACCTAAATCAACAAGGCAGTATCTTTCATGATTCCTCTTAACAAGGGCAATACATTCTTTCCTCCACCTCAAGATGTTGAGGGCCTTGGCATGGAATTAAGGTGAAGAGAGAAATGATGGATTTGTGCCTATGGCATTTTCATGCTTTTTCTCACAATTAAGTACAATTTTTCTCTTTGTTAAAGACAAGCCCAGGAAGAAAGATTGTCTAAATTAAAATGAGATAGAAAAAGTAGTTCTAACAAACATATTAAAAGAGTGGTGTGAAAAGAATGGAGCTTATATGTTATATGCTCGTTTGCAAGTGGTATTCTTGGTTACATTCTTTATATCTGAAGAACTAGCATGATACATGCTAAAGTGTTTTTGCAATATGGCATGAATAATTATCATAGTTTCTACAGCAGAAGCACACGTGAAATGTGATTACTGATGCAGTGATTGCCAGTTTAAGATTGGTTTAACATGCAGGGTTTTTTTCACTTATGAACAAATTGCATTTTGGCTGAAGGCAGGGAATGAGATGGCCAATTCCGAAATACTTAAGGTTGCCCTTTGTTTATCTTGTTATATGGATGAAGTAATGTTGTTCATAGCCATGTTGTGCTGGAGTATTCCTTCACATTTTTAAAAGCTTTTATTTTTATTTTTTGAACTTTTCCTGTGTTTGCTTTCTCATCAGGAATGATCACACAAGGCAGGATTTGAATTGAGTAGTCATAAAAAGCAAGTTTTGTTCTTGCTAAACTGAATAGTCAAGAAGAAGCTTTGCTTTTATATTTCTTTTGTGTAATCAGGGAACAGAAAACTGAACATGATTTTCATATTTGAGCAAAACAGTTCAACACAGTGCAGAGTACAATGTACAAGAAATGGCACTGGAGCTCAGTGAAGACCTGAAATGATTCCCTGAAACAATTCAGCAAATGATTTTATACAGCAAGTAAATTTGAGAAAGATGCTTATCGGTGCTGCTAAGTATAAGGATAAGCTAAGATAAAATTTGTTGAGAAGGCTGTTCTTTCAGCTCTTCATTTTTGCCTAGAACTTGAATTCACCATACCCCCTGGTATTTTCTCATTCATGTTCTTCTAGAAGTCCAGGGGTGTATTCTTCTTTCCATGTGGATGCGGCAGAACCAGTGGTGAAATGAGAGGATTGTACCTCCAACTCTTGCCTGCACTCACAGATCTATCTACCAACACACATCATGGTAAACAGGAGCTATGCTTCATAGACATAAATCCCACAATTCACAGATGGTATTGGGCATGTGTGAATGACAGTGTTGATCTTGTAGAAGAAATAATAGTGGATAGTATCTGTTAAAAATGCTTTTTGGTGGGAAGTTTTAATTTTGATACTGAATTGACGAATCAAATTAATTTTTCAATTTATGTAGCTGTGACTGCCAGAGCTGCCTGAGTTGAAATGGTTTATTAACAACTTTTGTTACTGATGGAAGACAAAGTTCCATGGAGGCAAAATGCAAGAAAGCAATTTGTGTGTGCTAGTGCATTTCTGTGTTGTACTCCCTGCATGCAGCATTTTCATCCTTTTTAATTTTCTGATGGAACAGGAAACAGTTTAAGTCTGATCTGTATGTGACTTGTGAATATGGGCAAGCACTGGATAGGATTTTTTTATTTCCTTTGTACTCTAAGTGGAGATGGTGACAACAAAAGAAAGGTAAACATCTGTACCAAAAGACTTAATGCTTTCAAGAGCAGCTTAAACTTCATTTGTGATGTTTGCTTAAACAGAGAAAGTGACTCAGAGTTTTGGAAAATGAGAAAGCAGAGTACCAGCTCCTTTGCTAGGGGGATGTTCCCATTTGTGAATCACAGCTTTCAGTTTCCTACTGCATCAAGGGTAAAACAAGGAAATTTCCTTCTATTTCTCCATAAATCCTTCAGCTTAAATTCCTTCTTCAGAAAGCCAGTTTTCAAAAGCACAGGAGGGTGTAACTCACTACTCATTTTCAATGGCAATAGGGTTTCCATTATAGTGCAGTGCCAGTGATAAGCTTGAGAAAGTTGTGCAACGAGCTTGTTCAGTGTAGGTGTAATACACGGGGTTTCCACTGTTGTGTTTTCACGTCTCTTATGCTGAGTGTTGCCCTTCCTCTCTCTAGTTGTCCTGCTGGGTGAGCCAGCAACAAGTGGTTTCCTGGTTTGCACACAAGGCAGCATTCCTGAATATAATGCAGCCTCTTGGTGCGTTCCCAGTAGGCCAGAACATGTAAATATCCTCTTGTTTCCATTCTCTGAGCTGTTCCATATGAAAATCTGAGTAACAGCTTATCAAACTTGGTATTTTCTTCCCTGTTTTTCCTAGCCAGTTTGCATTCCTCGTCTCATGAAAACAATCTGCATTGTATATAAATATTTATTGTGTAGCACTGCTGAGAATACCTATGAGAACCAGCGTCATCTCTGTGTTTATCATTGGTAAGAGTCACGTTTGTGTTCTTTGTACGCAGGGCCTGAGGACATGCTTGAACCAGAAGCACGTTCAGGTGCCTTACCAGGCAGCAAATGAGCACTCAGAAAGTTGGTTTCATGTTTTTGCTTTGCTGGAGAAGGCAGTGGGAGAGCACCACAGTGCTTTATCTCTCTGGGAAGCAGGTCTGTGCTGTCCACTCTGGATTTATCTACTCCACACCCGAATATGCCCTGACGTTTAACACAGACCCTGACCACACCAGATTGGAGTCCATCATCTGTCTTGGCCTGGCTGAGAGACCACAGCCATACAGAGCTTCACAGCAAGAAGATACAGGGCAGACCCGGCACTTAGGGCTATCTGGGAGGGAATTAGAGAGCTGCTTCACATTGCTTGAGTTCTAAAAACATTTGGGCCTAATGTTTGATGTTGTGACGCCTTGTGTCATTGTTTATATCAGCACTAGGAGGAGATAAATTTTTGCTGTATCAAATGTTCTCCACTCATCTTGCAAGTAGCTGTAGCACAAACCCAGTAACAGGCCAATACATCTGTTTGAATTAAGTTCAAAAGAAAATATTCAGATGTGTTCCCTGTCCTTTTTTTAGAAGATGTGTTTCTTAGAAGCTTGGTGAATGGATTTTTTGTTTCTTTTTTTTTTTTTTTTCCTGGGAAATCTGTAATAGTTTAATGATTCCAGAAGAATGGACATGTTAAGGATAACACACACACTGAAACCCTCCCATCATTTCTGTATAGTAAAATGCTTTTATTCCAAATCTTTGATTTAAAAAAAAAACAAACAGCATTTTGCTGTCAACAGGCCATAAATATGATATTTAAAGTACTTAAAGACTGTATTAATTGCTTGTGAGTATTACTTGGACACTGTAATTGCAGTTGTTCCTCTCAGAAGATCTACGTGGGTTTTGTGAATGGTATTTTTAAAATTTGAGAGTGAAATATTGGTTTTAGTCAATCCCTTTTTAGTTAATTAGGCAAAAAATGAATAGTCTGCTTGCATGTTTTCACAGACGGAGTGACATAAGGTAGCTTCTGCCACTATGGGTATTTCAAGCACTATGCAGCTGAGAACTGGGAGGTCTGTGCTACAGAGAGCGTGGAAAGGAGACAACATGAGTATGCAGATGAAGGTTTATACAAGGAAGACCTAGCTGGGCTGACTTTTCACTTCAAGGGTACTAACCAGTATTTTCCCCAATAAAATTAAGACCTGAAAGGATGCTGATAAAATACCCAGATCCTCTTTCCTATGTTACAGTTCTCTACAGCCTTCTCTTATTTGCTTCTCTTTTCTGTATACAGTAAGCTCTCTTCTGGAGGTGCAGATTGAGATTTTCTCTAGGATTTAGCTGAGGTTGTGCTTGTGTTCCGAACCCAGGTTTGCTTGCAGAGAAGTGAGCATAGGATGGGATCTAAGTATTGGTTTAAGGCAGGCTCTAATTTCTCTAGTAAGAAAGCAGGTAAAGCCAGGTGGCAGAGATCAATCTTTCAGGGCCACCCCACCATTCTTTGGGCAGGTATTTTCTGGGTCTTCCACTTGGTCTTCTATGCACAGACCTGGATGTGTTCAACTTAGAGAAATCCAGAATGATTTCAGCTGAGGATGGAACAGTACCGTGCCTCCTAACCTGTCTGAGGCCTTATGTGAGGAGGAGACAAGCAGAAGTACCTATTGCATCAGATTTGTATGAAGGACGATGGAGCCCAATACAAGACAGCTAGCTGGGGAAAGCACCTTCTTACCTTGCAGCCCCATGCCAGGCCCAGCCCAGAGGTGGAGAAAAGACATGGTCCTGGGCAGGCATAGGAGAGTGAGGAGGCTAATAGGGACTGCTTTCCTTTCTTGGGTGATTTCTTTTAGCCTTTCCCACCTTGGATCCAAGATGAATGCAAGCAGGGCCCTCTCAGAGAACTGCATCCCCTCATGTTGTGTTGTTGCTGTGCTTCTGCCGTGGGAAGCCCTGACTGACCCTTTTCCGCAACACCCAACGTGGAAGGAGAGTGTTGCTGATTTACTGTAGGCCTGGTTAACCTGGGTGGACAACCACCAATGCTGGCACATAGTAAGTATGTAATTTCTTGGTATTTTTATCTGTGATCCACTGTAATACCAGTAATACTAGTTATGACATTGACCCGCACAGCCTGCAGCGAAAGTCCCGATGGCTGTTAATGAAAGGAACTCCGTGATGGCTGTGCTTGGCCTCCTTGGGGTTAGAGGCAGCAAGTCTTGTTGCTCTTTAGTTGTGAGCAAGCTCCTCTGCCCTAATTCAACTCCTGAGTTTGAAATTAAGTCCTGGAGGATTTTTCATCAATGAAAAGCCCAAAATAATGAGTGAGCTTTCTAAGCAAGGCTGAGTTATCAACTGCAGTAACTCACCTCACCTAGTTATTGATGCATTGCTTAGATAAATATCTCTTTCCCATAGAAAAACAGTCTTGTCCCACTTGCCTGGAAAAGTTGTTCCCTCTTCCAGTCTCTGTAAACAAGCTCTTTCAAGGCTTCCTTTGCCTGGAGTTGCATTGAATGGTAATGGACTTCTATTTCTGCCTTAGTTGCTCTTCCCTTAAGCCCTAGAAAACTTGCTTTTCTTGGTACTGCAAGATGAGAGGTTCCACTGTTATACAATGTCTCTTGCCAAAATTCAGGAGGCAGTGCTGCTCTTTAGGGTAATGAGCTGCAGATCTGTATTAATCACACAAGGGAAATTTGCAGCAGTGCTTGTCAGCTACCTCTGCATCTGTCCAGCATGGTGTCATCACCATGTCTGTCCTCCCAGTCTGAATCCTGGTGCAATGAGCACAACTGAAGGCTGGACTACTTAATCTACCTGTGAGTGAGATATGGTTAACACAGGTTGAACGTGCTGAGCAGGGTAGACCTCAGTTAAATAAAACCATGGGCTAAGAAGTTGGAGGCTGGGAGCAGAACAGACAAGTTCTGCAACTGTGCTCCTCAAAGAAAGCCCTAGAGTGGGCACTAGGCAGCAAGAGCTGTGAGATACACCTCAGTACTCCTGCTACCACACAGGAGTGAATGTAATACCTGAATAAACTGCAAGGAGACAGATACAAATTGAGCGGATGTGCAATGTGAAGAATGGACTTGGCTCACCCGGAGATTGTAACTTATATAAATGCCCACTCCCTTTTACAAAAAAATACAGGCTTCTTTTTGCTTGCTTGCCTGTGGGTCTCATTCTTTCAGTACAGAGTAAAAACAAGCATCATTGGTGTCTTTTAATGTGCCCACACTATCTCAGAAAGTGCTGTGAAACGGTGCTCTCTGTGATTGTTAGTGCAGAGAGATCTCTCTTATAATTTCATGTATTAAAACCAAAACAAAACAAATCCTTCTCAAGTTAGGAAGCCTATAAAACTCCATACAAAGTTTTGATACTGAATCTCTTGGCCAGTACAACTTACCCGTTAGTGTTTGAATGGTTCTATGTGGATCTGTCTTGCAGTGATACAAAGATAAAAAGACCAGCCTGAACCAGAAAGCATTTTGATACTCATAATCATCTTCTGGGGAGCAGGACTACACCTACTGTAAAGAGAATCCTCCCAACAGCCTCAGATGGCTTGATACTAGGAAATCCATGAGTCACAGCAGTGAGTTTGTCCACCAGACTTTACAACATCTGCACAATCTCCAACTTTATAGTATCTGGTCATGCTATGCTAAGTTAAGCAAATCGTTATTTCCAGAGCTGTCTGTCAAGTGAAGGAGCTGTGAACTGGGATTCAATTTGCCTAGGATCAGACAGACTGGCAGCAGCAGAACTTGCATTTGAACCTAGGTATTTCTAGCTCCGGGTCCCAAAAATGTATGGTCTATAAGCCCGGAATATTTTCTTCATGCTTGGTGACAGGTAGCTGCAGCAATCACTGCACATCAGCTCTAATGAGAAGATAGACTGTTGCACTTTTGCTTTATCTGGCAGGTAGGCCTATCTCAATACAAACAAGTTCCACACGCAGCAGGACTTACGAGGAAGGCTGAACAAAAGCCAGGGTTGTTTTAATTTAGAGAAGAGGCGACTCCAGGGTCATATGATCCTTTTTCATGTAATTACAAGAATGCTTCAGGAGAGAAAGGCGTAATCTGTTCTCTTGGTCCATGGTGGATAAGATAAAAGCAGCAGGCTGAAATTACAGGAAGGGAAATTTAGATTAGATGTTTTCCACTTGTTAAGATAGTGAAACATTTGAAAAGATTGCCTGGGAGAAAGTAGGATATCCAGGCCTGGAAATAACAGGGATGGTTAAAATGGTATTCATGCATTCACACAGCTGGTATGGGCTAGAATAACATTTTTAACCTGTGGAATATGGACCACAGAGTAACAGTCCGTGAGACATGCAGGGTTCATGCAGCATGAAAGGGCAATGGGAAAACAATTTAAAGAAATGCCTCAGTCTGCAGCCAGCAGGGATGTGGCAGATCTCTGCCCTCTGCTCTGAGGGATTATTTGACATGTTAGGGTCAAAACCAGTAAAAAAACCCTCCAAAATATTGTAAAATGGTAACATTTTGACCAAATGCATGAGTACTCATGCATCACCGTTCCTCCTAATCGCCATCAAGTTCTGAAATGCCAGGTGGCTTGCAGCCTTTTCTTTCCTGATCAAAGAAGGTTGAGACATTTTCAACTACCTGACTTTCTGCGTTCCCACCAGACATCTACTTTAGACTAGATAATGTCAATTTCTGAGAGAAAGTAACTTGTATTTATACCTGGAGAGTTTCACAGTTTGTTCATAACAAGAGCCAGTTCTTTGTCACTGAAAGCCCACAAGAGCCTCCTACATTTTGAGTGACTACTGAAACAACCAGAAGTGCCTTAGGATTAAACATTGCAATGCAGCTCTGCCCCCCATATGCCACAAAGAAGGTCTTACTGGGATTGACACAGACTCAGGAATGGGTGGACAACAATGAATGCCATGCCATAACTTGGTTCGGCTGTTTTCTTCCTAATTTCTTCTCTGTCTGTGATGTTGAGGCAGCAACCTGGGCATTTACCAAAGAGTTGCCCTTTGGTAACCAGGAGCTCTTCCCTTTTCCAGCAAAGAAAATGAAGGAGTCCTCTAGTTAGACCTGGCAAAATTTCAAAGGGACCATCTGTGTTATTAGTGCTGAATCACCAAGAAGAGCGTGGCCTTGTTTGCCTGCCAGCAGGGCACATGAATCACAAGGAACTTCTACCAATGGTAACAAAAACGACAATGTTTTGTTAAGTCTCCATTCCTATGAATTCATTCTTTTGGCCTACCTCATGCACGCCTGTCAGTATTTCCCATCTTCCATTTGTGTCCAACTGGATACCTCTGGCAGGCAAAAAAGCACCTAGATGAGTGGACCACTTGCCAATGCTGACTGCTGCCCAAAGGCATACACTTCTTTCGGTCTTTTGCCTGGAACAAGCATTAATGAAGTGCTGATTTCCATTAAACTAATTTTCCCTAAGACCTCTGCCCTACTTTTGTTTGAAATTGGCTAACCAGTTCAAAAGATATTACGGGAAGCAGACAGATGAACAAACAGATAACAGGTAGCATAACCCTGTAAGCTCTTGTTTTCTTAGAAAACAAGGCTAAAACAAGCACTGTTTAATCAAATTGTTGTTGCCTGTGAATTGGCCAAGTCAGGTACTCAAGAGAAAGCCTGCGCCTCAGAAACCAGGGGGCCAAATCCAGCATGCTCCTTGGGGGGGGTCACACAATATCAAATCCCTGCCAAGGCTAGTTTGATTGAATCCTCATTGATCCAATGTTCAGCACTGCTCTCAGACTGTGGACACAAGTGATGAAGATGCCTTTGTGGCTGAAGGACAGGACTGAGTTCAGACAGACTGGGGTTGGTCTTCATCATGGTGCCTTCTTTTGGGACTAGAGGGCAAAGCTAAGGCGATGGGATGGATATGGCAAGGGGGGAACTGCAGAATCTCAGTACAAAGTCTTGCCTTCCAGGACACTTTTATTAGCCTCCTTGTGATGTGATTCATAGCAAAAAAAAATGGCTTTTAAAAAAACATCACTTGGATTGAACTGGGAACTTTTGGGGTAAGGAGAAATGCTTAGAAAGCATTCTGCACATTTTGGTCTCTCCCACAGGGTAAACAGTAGTTATATTCATAGTTTTGGATGGTCTGTACTGTACCTTATTTACTGCAATATGCTCTGGTCTTTGAAAGCATTCCACTGTGTTAATCTTCAGAATGGCTTTCATCCTCCAGTCCACTCCAAGGAGATGAGTTTTCGCCATAGTTGTCCAGTCTGTCACTGCAATATCATTTGAATTACATAGTGCCATTCCCTAAGGATGATTCCAGTCCATGCCGGGAGTTTTCAGCTGGTGGCTTGTCTTGCTATCTTTAGAGAAGACCTTTGTGTGGCTTGAGATCCATTAGTTATAGACAACAGGTTGTGTGTTGTGCATACTACCATCTCCCAGACCTTCTATGAGCTCTGATCTATAGGAAAACCCATGCTTTTGGTGGCCATTAAGACAGATGATGTCAATCTGTTCACATCCATGACCTTCCTCTACCAGATCTCTACCCACACACATTGGCCAAAGTAAATTACTGGAGTCAATGCCCAACCCCTGCCAATTCTTGTAAAGGATCCCGTGGATCCCAGAGATTTGGCCTTATTAAATTCAAACACAGCTTTCTAAAGAGAAAAAAGAAAGAATCTTTGGCAATCTCTTTTTGCCATGTTACCTCAGTGCACATAGCACAATCCTTTTTATGTGTTTTAATGTTTTATATCCAGAAGAGGCCGTTGGTGAGGTACTTGCAAATCTTCAGGTTGCACCAAGTGCAGCTGTATGGCTTGAGGCCTATAGCCTTGATACAGAGATTGCCTTTGCAACATTCATGTTGCATTCAAAAAATGCATTCCCTGCAGGAAATGCAGGGAGGATGAAGGAAATGCATAAAGCATTCCTGTCATGCCACCAGATGATATGGTGGTTTTGTGTCATCATAAGTCTGCCATATTTGTTTTCTTTGGAGATCAAAGCCATTCTTTAATTAAGTCCATTATTTAAGCAAGTTATTTTAACAATAATCACGTTCCCCTTACAAGAAGCAGAAGGGTTTTCCATTGTTGTCTTGGCTGTTGCTAACCTCCAGTGCAAATCTGTCTGCCTCCCATAGCTGTGTCTAAAGAAGTGCTGTACGAGGAATTCTGGGGAAAAGCTGAACCTTTTTATTTTACCTACAGAAAACAGTGATCTTCTGTTGGTATCAAGGGAGCTGCTAACACTGACAAATACTGACTTGCAAAAAGAGGCAAAAATCACCCATCCAACTCAGATAATCCCCTCAAACTCAATTCAAAGATGTGAGTCAGGTTTATTTGTCAGGTCATGGATTGAATGGCGTTCCCCATTCAATCAGAGGGAAGGAGGGACAAACCTGAGTGCCTCAGAATATCATTCTTTCATTCTTCAACAGACTTCTAACAGCTCAAGCTTAGGCAACTGAGGGAAATTCAGGCCCTCCTTGAGGGCTCAGTTCAGCAGAGCTCACTCCTGAGACGTTTGGGCTGACTGGCTATTTTGTGGCCACTTCAGACATGATAAATGCACTGGAGCTCATGCTTCAGCACTGTGATTAACTAGTGTCTAAAAATGTAAATGCGAATCTGAGATATTTGGTCCCAGTTTTATAAAGCAGTGGTGTGCCTGTCTAATTTTATGTATGTGACTATCTTCAGTGGGACTGAACCGTGTGTTTTGTAGGGACTGAGAGGCGCCAAGCTGAAAGACATCTGGTTTATTGCCATGCAAAGAGCAGCCTTTTCATATTGACTGTAACACTCACTTGCATCTGTGGTTTTATCATGTCATTTGACTTCTTTACCTTGGTTGTTTCATCTGAGAAGTCAGATTGCTAGGGTTTGCCTTTTTGACAAGTGATGTAGGAGGATTAATTCATGAGTGTGTGCCCTAGACTTCAGAGAAGTTTGTCAGTATGAAAAACTATAATTAAGAATTGTTTGTCCTGTACTTGAAAACACTTCCACAGCAGTCTTATCCTGAGCATAGCTGACTCTGTCACTACTGCTTAAAGCAGGAAAAGCTGAATGTGCTCAGCGGGATCAGAGTCAGGCTAAAAATTTACCTTCAAGACAGCCATTGGAAATCCAAAGTTTGAGAAGAACCTAAAGCTTTTAGAACCAAGGGAGACTCCAGAGGCCAAAGCAGTCAGTGATAACTTTCCACCAACTCCAGCAGGCTTTGAACAAGCTTGTATCACCCACAACTGTCTCAGATAGTTATCACTTCATCACCATACATACCTCTTCTGCTTCTCTCAGAAAACAGGAATAAGCAAGCTCTTCAAGCCAGGAGACAAGTCTTTCTGACATCAAGGAAAGGAAGAAAACAGCACATTGCCTCGACATCAACTATCAAATATATAGCACCCTAATTTAAAAATATAAATGGAAAAGAATTGTGAAGGATCGGAACACATACTTGTGGGAGTGAGTGGCTTTTTACCTTGGGCTGAATTTGGACTTGGGTTTGATCTTGAGATAAGCTGTGGCATTGTAAAGCTGGTTTGATGGAGTTGTAAAAAGTCAGTATGACACTGAAGGAAAAAAAATCAAGCTTTTGGATATAGAATAAAGAAGGATTTTTGGATTTGAAGGAGTCAGAAGCAGCACACCTGTTTCACCTGCAGACGCTGGATCCACATAGAGATGGTGAGTGATAGGGAGTGGGAGATGACAGGCAATGCCCACCAACGCCCTCGGTTGTTCAGATAAAAACCCGCTGCAGGAGATTGGATCTCCATGCTAGAGTGTCGCATTGTTCATTTCATGCCTTCTGCATTCGTGGTGAGGATTTCCCAGAAGTAAGGGAAAGAAAAGAGATAGATGCTCTATAGCCTTCTAGCCTGGCTTTTAATACAGCTGACTGGGGTGCAGAGGAAGATGTATGGAAATGGTGAAAACTGATGCTGAGGGCTACAGCACAGGAGTGGGCAGGAACTGTTTTATCCAGTTGCTGATGGAAAAGTAAGGCTGTGGTAAAGGGTGGGGTAGCAAAGGTGATAGCAGCAATTCATTTGGGGAAAAAATGTAGAGAAAAAGCTCAGATGGAAAACGGTGCTTCTTGGCTAGAGCAGTCTGTCTGCACAGGGTGGGCCTGGCTAAATGTGGCATTTGGCACAACTTCCAGATGGTGGGCAGGAATGAGAGTGGGGTGAGTGGGAACTTCCTACAGCTTTCCTGCTGCTTGAAGTAATGTTGAATGTCAAGTCTGTATGCCCGTCTCACTGATGGAGGGTTGGTCTCTGGCCAGGAGCAGGGTGGGAATGAACAATTAGCTGGGCATAAAGCAATAATAAATGTTCGCTGGGGAGGTAGGGCGCACAAGACTGGGGATGTGTGGCAGTGGGGCTGGGACCTTTCCCCCGTGGGGCAGCAGTGGTATATAGCAGGAAGGCAGGGGGATTGAGAGGTTCTGTGTTGGAGTCTGGGTTTGAGTGCTGTAGGAGGCCAGGGCTGTGAGGAGCAGGAGGTGGGGCTGGTTGTGAGGAAGTGGGGTGGTACATGACAGGGTGGAAATTTAGAGGATGCATGCTGACATTGACATTTGGGACGGAAGAGCAAGAGATGAAGAGTTTGCAAGGAGGTCTGGGGTCCTGCTTTGGAGAGGAGCAGGTAACTGTATGATATTTACACAAGAAGAGAGAACAGAAGTCTTCCCCTGGTAGCCCATTTTCTACCCACAGCTTCAGTGGGTAACACCAGGCATATACTCCCTGTCATCTGATGCAAAGTTATGCTACCCTTCTTGATCTGTCCTCCCAGGCACCTTGGGGCTTTTGCTTTCCTAGGGCTTTCCATCTCTTCAGATGACCCTTCAAGGCTGATGTTAGCCCAAGAGGCTGTACAGCCATGTTGTGTGGCAAAGTGCCCCAGGAAACCAGCTGCAGAAGGAGAAAATGCCATATATCCCCCTGCCCCCCCACCTGGTGATAGAGCCCTCTGAACTGTAAACTGTGGCTGTTACCATGGTGCTGCACCCAGAGAGTGGCTCTCTCTGGTGTCACACTCCAGCTGGACACGCGATACCTCCAGCTCGACTCTTTTTCAGCTTTGGCTTCTGTTCTCTGCTGTGGGAACAAATGGTGTCTTCCTTTGTTTAGAAATTCTGCCAAGAGACCTGCCTGCAGAGGTCTTCCACTTCCAACCACAGTCGGTATCAATCTGCTCACGTGGGCTGGGCTTGCTCTGTTCCCGTGAAATGAGCTTAATTGTCACCATTTAACCTTCCACCCATCATTTGTGACTGACATGTGCTCACTGCCTGAGGAGAGCTGGGGAGGAATATGGATGCGCCCAGCCGTTTCCAGGTGTTTGTTGTCCACAACTGCTGCAGCTTTGCTTAAGCAGAGGAAGCAGATCTTGTTAGTACTTTTCTTCTCAGCAGTGTTGATTCTCTCTTTGGCTGCAGCATTTCAGGCAGTGGCTGCTGTAGGAATGTCCCAGAGTTGCAGGCCGTAATGATCTCATTTTGGCGAGGACAGTGGGGTGATGTGCCTTACATTTACATTTGCCTGACTCTGAAGGCTGCTTGTTGCATGTCACTGCAGTCGTAGTTGTAGCTGCAGCAGTCCTCCTCGGACTTGGGTTTTCCAGACACTGGTAGTGCTGTAAAAATCTGCTATTTTCCCTTCAAAAAAAAAAAAAAAAAGCAAAAGCCATCAAATAAGTGTTCCCCTCACCTCTCACTGGCTTGGTACCCGGTGTGCAGTCTCAGTCCAGTCTGACCCGTCAGTAAAAGGAGAAAGAAGAAACGCATGAAAAGGGAAAGTCTATACAGGGGGACTTTACAGGAGGATGCCAGTGTCTAAGGAAGCCAAAACCACAAAGCCACAGTATCTTGGCTTGAAATGTATACTTCCTTTGATCACAACATATCATATAGTTGCAGTATTTGGTATATCCATTTGGAAGTCAAGATTTATATGATACTAGCTAAGGTTTCCCTAGGAAGGATACCATTCTGTAGAATCGCGTAGGCTATGGATGGAAAAAGACTACCTGGAGCATTTCTGTTCTGCTCAAATACAGTGTGTTCCCCTCACCTGTCGGTTTGATTGAGTGCACTTTTGAACACCTCTGCTGATGTTCATGCAAAGCACTCTTTCTTCTTGTGGTTGTTAGTCTGGACAGGATACTTTGCTGGTGAATCCATCTGATTACCATACACAAGCACAAGGCAGGGGCAGCAGAGGAATGACTGAGTCTAGGGCAGATGCGGTTGTGAGAGAAAGACCCCTAAGAGTAACCACGCTTAGGTAGACATTTTGCAGACTTATTTTGCAATGGTTGATTGATTGGAGCATGTCCAGAGTAGGGGCATGAAGATGATCAGAGGGCTGGAGCACCTCTCCTATGAAGACAGGCTGAGAGAGTTGAGGTTGTTCAGCCTGGAGTAGAGAGCCTAAGACCTAAAGGAGGCCTACAGGAAAGACGGGGAGGGATTCTTTATCAGAGAGTGTAGTAATAGGATGAGGGGTAATGGTTTTAAACTGAAAAAGTGTAGATTTACAGTAGATATTAGGAAGAAATTCCTTACTCTGAGGGTTGTGAGGCACTGGAACAGGTTGCCCAGAGAAGTTGTGTATGCCCCATCCCTGGAACTGTTCAAGGGCTGGATGGGGCTTTGAGCAACCTGTGTCCCTGCCCATGGCAGAGGGCTTGAAACTAGATGATCTTTAAGGTCCCTTCCAACCTAAACCATTCTATGATTCTGTGATTCTATGATTCTATGATTAGTCTGATTCAATAAAGCACTGTTGCCTTGATGAATATACGGCTGTGTGCTTCAGTCTGAGAGAGGAAGGTCTGACTTGCCTTATATTCTTCCTTTGCTTTTCTGCTAGGCACTGTATCCTCTGGGACAGAGCTGAGGAGCTGTGCATATCAGATTTACTTTTGGGGTTGATGATGCTGGTGTGATGCATGCTCTGTGCTAGAAGGCAGTAAAAAAGCCCCTTCCCTCAAATCATCCCAAAGGCCAAATCCCTCCTTGCCTTATGGATGATATTGCAAATAAACCAACCTGTGATTCTCTCCTTTACCTTTTATGTGGCAAGCTGGGGGAAGGGAAAGGAGTCTTGGTGATTTGATCCCTAGAAACCTCCCTCATTAGCACAGATCCAGCCACAGAAACAACACTGAGCTCCTGGGAACTGGCTGAAATTTGCTTTTCCCCACCTCCACTGTTGGTGTTCCCACTGCTGGAGCATCCTGGACTCCTAGACCTGGTCTCTTGCTTCGCTGTCAGAAGAAGAACGGAGGGCTTTCCCGCACCCAGAGGGATAGCTGGATTGCACCCTTTGTGCTGGCAAGCAGCAGGGGCAGAATTCAGTAGGACTTGGCAGCCCATGGGTAACTGACCATTTCTCCGTCACTTTTGGAGGTGCTTGGGAAGAACATGGCCAACCTCAACCTGGCTGGGACCCTTCCTTGGGTTCTTCACTCTCAGAAGGTTTTAGTAGGGCCCCAAGGTAACACCATGAGTCTTGTGTGGGGCTGCTGCTTTTGAAGGGAGTTGGCAAGGAAAAGATCTAATGACCTGTTTCTCCTGTGGGCTTGTCAGTCCCACACAAAATCCCAGGAGCTGTGGCTGCCTGCTGGGCAGGGGACACTGCTCTTGGCTGTCACTGGTGGCCTGCTCAGAAGGTACAGACCCACTGCAGATGGGCTGATTTCAGGTCCCTGCAGCCCTTTGCTACAGAGAAGACCAAAAAGAGAAATTTGCTAGAGATGGGGAAGGGCAAAGCTTAAGATTAAGAGAGGAAGTGACAGCAGAGACCCTGGGGGTAAGTGTGAACCTGCCAAAGCGGGGACATTCAGCAGGGTTTTCTGTGTCCTTCAGTTTGGCTTAGGCTAATAAGGAGATTTCTAAAGACGTATCCAGCAGGGGAGGTACCTGTGCTGTGAAGTCCCTGATTTTGGAGATAAATGTCCAATAGGAGATCCCCAAAGTCTGATGGGTGGAATAAAAAGCCTCTGAAATTTCCCATCAAATGTTCTAATTTTGGCCAGTTACAGGGTTCCCCAGGCAGGGAATCTCAGTCATTTCCTTTCCTCCCAAGGAACATGTCAGATGGAGGAGGGAGTGAAATGAAATCTCTGGAGACGAGAGATGGAGAGTCTGGAAAAATTATGTTTCCTGGAGTCCTGGGCACAGCAAGACTCTCAAGAATTGTCAGTGGGGAAACAAGCAAGACAAGAGACAGTTAACCCCTAAAAGGGAAGTTTGCAGGAGCATTGGGTGGGAGGCCAACTCAGCTTGACAACCTGCGAGGAAAGAGGCACATGAAGAACAATCATACTGGCACAGCCTGCAGCGTACCCCTCCTCAGAGCAATGCCAGCTAACTAGCCCGTGCATGCGCTAACCTGTTCCTTGCCATGGCTGTCACCTTGGGCATTACTGCAATGATTTATTAGTGCTATCTTACTCATCTTAAGAAATAATAGAAAGGTTACCCTCTTTACACACGCCCAGTTGTTTCCTAGCCTGTGCCTTACCTCCAAATCTGCCGTTCCCCTTATGTTGTTGCAGCTACTTTCCATCCTTAATTTGGAAAGAAAAGGTTGTGATGGTGACTCTGTTTTTCTGAGTAAAACAAGAAAAAAAAGTTTTCCCAGCTGCGTCCAGAAAAATCCAGACACACAGAGGAAGATCCAGTAATGATTAACTCAGTCTTTCCATCTGTGGATAATGGTATTTCTGGTTGGGGTTTTTATTATTATAATTTATTTTTTTTTATTGCTAGCCTTCTTCTCCCTCATGGAAAGAAAGAATCTCTATTTGATTTGAAATGCAATGTCGCGAGCCATTTTCTGGCGAGTACCTGGATGATGCCTTACATGTGGTTTTCTGCCTTTTGAATGAGGAGGAATAAACTAGAAGTGAATTTCCTGTACTCCTCTCATCTCCCTGTGAGAGGAGAATAATGAGCAAGACAGCACCTTTATAGGCAAACAATTACAAAGTTTATGCATTGGCTATTCTTCACAGATCACTGATTATGATACACTATTATATGTTCCTTTTTTTTTTTTTTTTCTTTCTGATGGGGTGGGCTGGTGAGAGAAGGTACTTTCAGCCACAATTTTTTTACCCAGACAATTAATGTTTGTCTTAGGAAGTGGTGGGAAGTGGCTGGTGCCAGATGCCTGTAACAAGCACTGACACAGAAATGCCGTGATGCTCAATCCATCCCTCCACCCAGGTGCTGCCCTCCTGACAAGGAATAGTAGTACCCTGTGGTACCACGTTATGATGAGAGGCAGGTTTGATCCACGTGGTATGGCCAAAAAATGGGTTTGGCTTGCTGCCCTGCTGCCTCTCTGGTGTTCAAGTGTGGGGCTGCTTGACAAGGCACACCTCAGCAGCCCCTTGGCACTGTGTAACTTACCCATTTTCCACACTTTGTACCCTAGGCTCCTTGCAAACAAGCAATCCACCATAATTTCTGTTTTGCCTTGGGTCCCAGTTTTGCAACATGGCATACCCAAACTTCATGTTCTCCATACCATTACTGAGGCAACCTCAGCTGATAGGATTAGCAGAACACCACTGGTCTTGCAAGGTTCTACTCCCCAAAATAACCCCAGCAACTGCCTGTGCAGTTTGGCCACTTCTCACGCAACTCCCACTTAACCAAGCTGTGAGATCCAGCTGTCCCTCATGGAGCTTTCACACTGCTATCTGCCATGGTCAGCAACTTCTGACGTCACCTCTGCTTTTCCATGCCCTGTTCGCTTAGCTGAACCTCAGCCCGGTGCCCAGGCCACAGCCGGGTCTCCTGCCTGGTGTTGACTCCCCGCTTCCCATTACTGCCCTTGGTGGGGGGAATTACAGCAGCTTAGCTACTGAACCAGGCTGGACGTTCCTGCAGAGCGGACTGTTTGCCATCTTCACAGAGGCTGACTGGTGGGTCCTTGCCTCTGTCTTTTTTTTTTTTTTTTTCACTCTAGGTTGGGCTGTGTCAAAATACATGCCGTATGCTTAGCCTTAAATCCTTAAGCAATTTGGAGCACTCTGTAGATGTGACAAGCCCTCACAACTACCCAGGAAGCCGCCAGTTTTTGTCTCAGCTTTTGCTGCAATCCTTTTTTTGATATAACTAACTGGAAACTTAAGTCAAGCCTTTGGACAAAGAATACAGATTTCCTTCATAAATGCAGTAAACCCACCCCATTTCTCTGCTGATTGCCTGTTCACAGTAATGTTTTGGGATTTAATACGGCCCTCAAGCAGAAAGTGATGATTGATGGTATAAGAAATACTGCTTTCCCTTGTGCAAATCTTAGGACTGGTGGTGCCAAACCCCATTGCCCTCCTCTGCAGTGAAGTAAACCAACAGCTAGATGCCAGCATGGCAAAGGCTTGCAGGATCATCCTCCTCCAGGCTAGCAAATGCTCTCCTCTCCCAGTCCTGGGGCGCAGAGCATATTCCTGGCAGCTTAAATGTCTGGGTGACTCAGGCCAGATGCCTGGATCAGAGGGAAAAGGTCAAATTCTTCTCAACTGAACACAAATAGGGGAAAAAAACCCCAAACTAGAGTGTAGCGGCTGCAGCTGGCACCCAGGTGCCCAGGGCCGGTCGATGGGCAGCTGCCTTGCAAGGGGCAGCACTAGCCCTCCCCTCAAAACTGGCTTTTGCTCCCAGCTGCCTCCTGGCCTGCAGCGGCATTACCTCAACCCTGCTGGGGAGGAGGGAGACACAGCACATCACCTCCTCAGAGACCCAGGCGCTGGGTGGTTTCTTTTTCCACTGCGTTAGACAGCTCAGATGTGGCACAGATGGGGAATCTTCAGCCTGTGCCCCCAAGCTGGCTCCCAGGCCTCAGGGACGCCTGAAACAGATGGGACAAAACCCCGCTGGAGCCAAAACATGCTTGGCATTGCAGCCCTGGCTGGGGGAGAGGGTTGAAGCCCCCCAGCACATCACCCTGCCCCGCTTGGGCACTGCAGTCCATGGCGCATGTTGGCCATGGACAGATGGGCACACGGCAGCATCACAGGGACATGCTGCTCCTGTGGGTGCTGGGCTCAGCCCTGGGACACAGGGCAGAGGTGGATGAGGCAGTGCCTGTGGGCCTCTGCAGGGATCTCTTCAAGACCCAAGCCAGCCATTTCAGGGCATGGAAAACCAGGTTTTCATCCAACTGTTCCCAGAGGACAGAAATTACTGGAGAGGAGGGCTATTGAGCACAGCAGGAGGCAGATCCTGTGCTGCTCCCGGGATGTGTGGGTAAGCATGGCTTGTGGTGCTGGGGAGCCGGTGGGAGGCTTGGGATGGGGAGAGGGGAAGCTGTAAGGAAAGAGCGGGATGCCTTCTGAAGTACAGGGTATGCCAGGCCTGAGGCACCCCAGACAATGGACGCAGTGCAATCTTCTGCAGGGCGGCATGGGTGGAAAGCAGGAGCAGCACTGCTCGGGTAAGTGTGGACCTGCAGGTGGTGAGAAAGAGGGAGTTTGGGTTAGGAGGAGCAGTGTAAGCTCTGCGTGCTGCAGCCTTGTGGGGAGGAGCATGGGGAAATGCTGCTGGTTGGAACCTCCAGATGAGCTGGAAGAGCAGAGGGATGGTGCTGCCACCCCAGTCTTAGTGCCAAACAGGGAAAGCTCCAGGCCAGGGTGCATCATGCTTTATGCCTGGACTTAACATTTACCGTGCCAGAAATGGTGTGGGGTTTTGGGGTTTTTTTTTTTTGGTGTTAGAGAACTGAAAGGCTGAGGCCACCCTGTGCTGGCAGGGAGTGCAGCTCTGGTGGTGAGCTGGGAAGCTGACGGTGGGCAAGGCAGGGCTACGCTTTCTTCCTCAGCTGAAGAGGTGCTGCTGTGTCCGGGTGTGGTACGCTTATGTCAGTGACTTCATGGTGATGCAGTTCTACCACCAAGACTGCCCAAAGCCTTTCCTAACAGGAAAGCAGCTGGAACAACCTTGCCTTCCACCTAACACACAGCTTTGCTTTCCAGTGCAGGGGAAGGAGCAAACATAAAGTGGTCCTTGCTCCAGAAAGCCTATCGTCAGTTTTTATGGGTTAAAAAAAAAATAAAGCTTTCAACTGCTACGGAACAAATCATAAATGTGCTTAAAGTACAGAAACTAACATCCTTCTTTCTCCAGTCTGTCAGCTACTTGTGTAGCTAATTCCTGTAACTGAGCCCATGAGATTTGGGGGTATTTTCTAAAGCACAGCTTCCGACAGGGAAACCCCGCTTTCATAAAAAAGGACAACTTGCGGAGTTCTTGATTAGAGAAATCCTAACAATGTGACTGTGTGCTCAGAAACGTGACGGTGCAAGAGAACTTCCAGTGAACTATGAAAAAAGTAAAAACGAAGAATCAGTTTTGAATGTTCACATGGGATTACTCTGAAGACATCTGTGCTCTTTTGCTTTTTGAAGTCGGGCTGCAAAAGGAAAGCCAGGAGGCTGGAAACGGATTTTGGGTCGGTTTTTTTTTTTTTCAGCAACTGCAAGCCGCACTGAAGGGATTTAGGAGCAGAGCAGAGTACGGCATGTCCTGGCCGCCACGGGCTTTGGACATGTCTCTCCCCAGCGCGGTTGCTGTGGACACGCAGCCTGGGTTGTGTTTTTCACTCTGCTGCTTTCGATAATCCTGAAATAATTCTTTTTTTTTTTTTTTTTTTAATCTTTTTGAGGAGCACGTGGTGCAGGCCGTTCCCCTTTCCCTTTCATTGCGCCCCCCCACCCCCCAATCCCTCCGCCTCCTCTCCCCTCC
>NW_009648902.1:630099-638882 GCF_000708025.1 Charadrius vociferus
GGCACTTCTTTCCTTTCATTTACTTTTAACTTTTTTTTTTTCCCCCGTACCTTCCCTTCTCTTTCCTTTCCTTTCCTTTCCTTTTCTTTTTTCTTCTCCCTTTTTCTTTTTTCACTTTAGTTTTCTTTTTCCTTTCCATTTCCTTTTTGTTTTTCTTTCACCTTTTCCTTCTTCTCTTTTCCCTTTTCCTTTTTTCTTTTTCCTTTTCCTTCTTTCTGCTTTTCCTCTTTTATGTCTTTCTGTTTTTTCCTTTTTATTTTCTTTTTTTTCCCTCCTTCCTTTTCCCCCCCCTTCTTTTCACACTCCTCCAAGGGGAAAAAGCTCAGAGCCTGCTTCTGCCCTTATTACTGCTAGATCCCCAGAGACACCAACTGCATCAGGGAGGCTGCACTGGGACCCCCACCCCAGGGCTGGGACCCCCAGCCTGTATCCTGTACAGTTGGTTTTATTTCTGTCTCCATGTAACTTGTTTCTGTAACAAATCAGCACTGTTGCTGCACTGACAAGCTCTCTTAATCATACCAAATTCTCAAATTAAATGAGATGCTGTGAAAAAGCCAGCATCTTTGGCTGACTAGTAGCATTGTGCTTTCTGCAGAGGAGTGGGGTTGAGATGAATTCACTGAAGGTGTAAGGTTTTAGAACATTAAACATACACAGGGATGCTCCTGTGCAATTGTGGTGTTATCTTCATCCTTGCTACTGGGGAAAGGAGCTGTGCTTCTCAGTGGGAACATAAACAGTTGTAATGAGCTTGAACTTCACACAAACTCACCGAAGATGCTAACTTCCCATACAGATGCAGTATTTCCATGCCATAACAACAATTACCTGGCTCCCACAGGGTGCCAGTTAGTACTTTGTCAAGCAGAGCACATCTATGTGTTATTGAAGTGATTTGGGTGTGTAATAGGCAACTGCAATTACTACTGCTTTTGCAGCTTCAGTCACGCTTTAATTCTGTCTGTGCGTAGGGCCATTAAAACAGAAAGTCAAATGTAATATTTCTGATGAAACTGGTGGTTGCACACTCAGTGTTTGAAGCAATTGTAATAGGCTGCTGAGAATCATCCAAGCCTTTCTGGTTTAGCTACTAGAAAGAAACCTCTTCCTAATCCATATGCTTTTTCATCAGTCAGATCCTCAGTTGATGTGTTTCAGCAGATGCTGCCAGTTTAATGCTAGCTGTGAATCTGACCTAGCTCTGTAGGTTGTTTACATAGACCGAGAGTTTGGCTATAGGGATATTGGTTTTGGGGTACGCCTTTGGTGGGAGAGAAGGTGATGTGAAACTATATAGGAGTCCCCGTGCTCCCCTTCAATTACCGCCTTAGTTCATTGCAGAAAAAAGTGTAAGAAAATCCTTTGTGGTAGTTGTGGTGTTAAAAACAATTCCAAAAAACTGACACACTGCTCTCTTCAAAACTCGATATAAGAAAAAAATAGGACTTCTTGATACATAAAGAAAATTCTTGCAAAACTAACCTGTGTGAAAGGGGTCCTCTTGTGCTCTTGGTGCTTGAGCAGATTTTCTGATTTACTATTGCCATTTCTGTGACATCAAATTGAGAAGGAAAAGAGAGGTGAGGATCCTAATGAACATGCTAGTGTTTTTTTTCAGCAAGAATTTCTCTGCTGTTGTCAAGCTGCATAGCTGAAAAACCTGAATGTTGTTCAAATTATTTCCCCTCCCCGCTTCCCCACCCTCTCCCCCCCAATGGACCTTTCTATTCTTGCCCATCTTACAAGGAAAGTTTGGCATTTGGTCTTGCAGCTTTGATTTAAGGGATGGTTTGGGGTTTGATTCCTGTAGGATGAAGAGGAAGTCTGTCTGTGGGAGTACCGCGGAGCAGTGCCACAGAGCATCTCTGCATACAAGTGGTTGTTTCCATGGGTGTACTCTGAGCCAAGTGCTGGGATCTTCAGCGTTGGGGCTGGCGGTCTAGACAGCACAAGTCACACCCTGCAAGCAGCCGTCAAGCCATGGCTGATAAATCGTCCTTGAGCATTCAACACAGCTGATTGCTTGAAGCAATCCCTGCTCGATGGAGGCAGAGGCTGGCAGACCTGGGAGCCAAGGTGATTTTTTTCTGAGGCATTGCTTGTGTTTCTTTTTGGAGTTCCTCTGTTTAGTTGCAAGGGTCCTGAGAGAGAGTGAGAGCCTGGGGTACTGCTGGGTGCTGGTTTAAAGATAATTTAGAGATAGCACAACGTTGTGGCTTAGGGAAGGGAGCACAAGGAAGGGAGGGTGGGAAGTCTCTGGAGAATCAGATTATGCGGGTCCCCAGGGTACCAGAGAGCCATCTGCCAAGCTGCTGTGCTCCAGCTGAGCTTAGGCAGACCTGTGAACTGCTGCCAAAACTCAAAGGTTGGAGCAGTCAGCCACCAGCAGAGTATCCTGCTCCACGTCAGCTCTGCCACGTGGGTGCCGGGTATCCCCGGGGTGCAGCAGCTGGTAGAGGTGTGAGGTTTGTGGGCTTGGCCAGAAGAGGTGGGAGCAGCATTGCTGAGCTCAGCAACATGCGCCACCCGTTCTCCATGAAGGGATGTTTCCTTGCAGCTAGTTCCTAATGGAAAGCAGTGTCTGGCTTCTGACAGAGCGGGGATTTCATGCTCTGGCTCTCCCACCCAGACCTGCTCTGTGGCCTGGAGGTTTCATTGCATCTCGTTGGGTCGTGAAACTGTGTGGGTTGTTCCCTTTGAAATTTTGGCTGTGATAGAGAGCTCCTCCGGATCGTCACCATGTGGAGAAGTAGGTCCGCAGATGGACAAATTTAGGTCTTTAGCAATTTGTGTCATAAACATCTGAATCTCCTCCTGAAGGGATTCCTGTCCTCCAGCACCCGTGGTAACAGAGGCTGTTTCCAGTCCTTTTTTCCTGTTTGCACTGAGATGAAGTTGGTGGGGGGCAGAAATTGTATGCTTCCATGGGGTGAAAAAGCTATATGAGACCAGCTTTAAGTGTCTGCCTGACACTTTCAGTCCAGCTGTAATTGTCCTGTTCCTCTCAGGAATGGCATTGTTTGAAGTACACTTCTGCAGTATGTTTCCAGGTGCTTTTTCTGGTGGCAGCCCCTCCTTGCTTTGAGATGCCTCTTGCTGTTGTGCCAGCTCCTGTCGGAGACCACAGGCTCCTTGGGATGCTAATGCATCTGAGCATTTATGCTCTGCATTACAGAGATGAGCAAGGTGGGTCGTGGATGGGGCTTAAAAGCAGGGTGGGGTGAGGGCCTCTGGGTGTGGGCTAGGTTGCTACAGGGTTGAATCAGGAGTCAAAGGAGCTCAGGTATTATTTCGCCCTTGAAGCTTGAATTGCTCCTGGATTGACTGTACTTCCTGGATGCTGTAAGCAAACAAACCTGCCTGGGCACAGGATCAAGCTGTCCGTCAGGGATCAAGCTGTCAGTCAAAGTGGCAGCTCTGCATTTCCACCTCCACCGAGTGCCTTAGCCACCAGCTCCAGCTGTGGGAAGTGCATGGTGTTTGCTGTGGCTTGCTTTGATAACTGTACAAAAAGATTTTCAGTGCTGCGACCACTGGACTAAGCCTAAGCAGACCAGGCTGGACCTGGCTTTTGAGGATGGGCTGCCAAGGCAGAAGCACACTGGTCACTGTCATGCTTGCCGAGCGCTTCATGTTGCAGCCACAGCAATTTTTTTGGACACCCGGTGAAAGGGCTGAACAAGAGGGGATTGTCTTGAGTCTGTGGTACAGTAGTTTGGGAACAGTAAGAAAACAACCCAAACAGCATGGATTACACAGTGCCAGCCTCCCTTTTTGCACAAGTGATGAACGGGGCTTGCTTTCTCTTCTTAGCGTGAAATGGCACAGAGGAAGAGGTGGCTTATCTCCAAAGTGTACTCATTATTTTTTTACAGCAGTTTTCAAACAGGAAGTGTCATTGGGGTAATAACCGCATCTCCCAGGCTGAACAAATGCCAAATGTGATGGCAAGATGCACTTAAGCCTGGGATATGGCTGCATTTCAGCATTAAAAGAAGAACCCTTACCAGGAAACCCCTTTTCTTAAAAGAAAACAAATTCTAGTATCAGCAAGTTCTGGTTTTCGTCAGCTTTCTCGTCTATGCACTTACTGTAGCCTAATGAGGAAAAAAGAATTACTGACTTATTCACCAGTGGGACACTAGTGCCAGCTGGCCTAGTTGTGCTGCTTGTGGGGGATGTATCTATCATCTTTGGTGTCTTCTGCCTTCCGGCCACGGCTGAAACTGCCTGGTGGCTCCTGTCCGTTCACGGTGCCACAGCTGCCCAAGGATGCTGGCGCTGGCACTCCTTGGCTCACACTTTCTTAGCAAGCAAACGGTCTGCTCTTGCAACATCTTTTCAGTCCCCAGTGCTTGCACAGCAGGAGGCTTCCATGAAATTTGTTGCTGTGACTTGTAGCTTCCGCCTCAGTTGTGCCGGGGAGAAGACGGCTCAGCAAACTTCAGTCAATTTCTGATCTGAATAACTTCTGCTAAATCTAGTTAAAAATAAAAAAGAACAATTTAGGTGAAAGCTGTAAAATTAATTTAAATATGTGATATGAAATAATCATGCAGGGTCAATGAGCTATGTCTAAGTTAGAGAGAGATACATCCCCCTTTTTGCATGCTTCATTGCTGTGTTGTAGCTCTACAGCTTGCCCTTGCCACAGAAGAAATGCAGGTTTTTACAGCTTTGCAAATGTAAATTCTCCCAGTTGCTCTTGAGTAGAGTGGTTTGGGTTTTGGATGGGGGCTTTTTGTTTGGGCTTTTTTTTTTTTTTACTGTTTACTAAACTTGAGGTGTAAAGAACATTTTAATCACATTAGGATACTATCTTAAACCATGTTTGTAACATTGATTTGAAAAAGGAAGATGAGTTCTCCTGATATCCTGTCCTTCTTTACTTCCATCTGTAATACCAGCGCTTATATAGCTGGACATAGAGGATGTACAGCACATGGGAAAGGATGCGCCCTGCAAGTTCTCAAGTCTTAGCAGATGTTGGCTTGGATTTTGGAAAGAATTTAGTTGCTTAAAGATACAGATGTAACTTCTGGTAGACTCATGAGGCACTTAGGCATATCCAAATTTTAGCTTCCGTGGAGTTGAAATCCGTGTGGGGCAGACCTGTAGGCTGTCTAAATGTTGTTCTGCCATCTGAGTTACCTAAAGATGATGGAAGCGCACTACCTCCTGAAAAGAAGCAGTCTGTCAGTTTGCTAATTATACTCGAAACAGATTGAACAAAAAAAGTAAATGCAAGATGTCTAGTACGCACCACTAAATTCTCTGAATAAAAGATGCTGTCTTTGTGCAATTTTTCTAAAATCAGGCCCCCATCCTGATGCTGTTTGACGTAACTCAGGAAAAATGCTTGCACTGTGGCTTTTAATGTTTTGGATCTTTTTTACTATCTTTACGTTTTAGATCTAAGGACAAGGTTCATAGAGTGAGCTGAAGCCTACCTCTCAATTGGCTTTCTTTGATTCTTGCACATACCTTAGAAATAACGCATAGACATTCAGAGGTCCATACAGCACACATCAAAAATCACTGACTTGGCAAATAGAAAATGCTGAGTGACCTTTGAAGGTAAAGTGTAATCATACAGACTTTGAATTAATATACTGTTCACATTCATGCAGTTACAGCTTAGACAGTGTCAGCCTTTGCATAATAAAAAGCGTTTAATTCTGTATAACAGCTGACTGCTTCCTAACAACTTAAACCAAACAACGAAGCAAACATTTTTTTAAGGGGAGAAAAACTCAAGTGCCAGGTGTAAAAGAAGACAACCAGACTGAAAACAAATTTTACCTGCAACTGCCTGATACTGCTGCTACGGCTTCCATTTTTTGCTCCTGTGCCTTTTTCTAGGCAGCAACTCTTTTGCATCATTTCTGAATTGGGCCTCTCATCAGACACTGAACTTTTGTGAAGTCTGCCTTTCAGCAGGGAGAGCAACTCTGATGGTATCTGCACCCTTTCAGTTTTGCACTCTCCAGCCTGTCCACTTCCCAGGAGGCTGCTCCTGGTAAAGACATCTTGCAGCGCTGGGAGCAGGACAGGAAGCCTGCAGTGCCCCGGTGCCTTCTGGTGAATCCCTGGGGTGACGGTGTGGGGCGCCTTGTGGTGAAGACTGAGGAGTGGAGCTGGCTGGACGGTACTGAGCCTGAGGTCTGCCTGGTCCAGGGCCATGCCAAAGCCCAGTGAGCAGGTAAGAGTGGCACAGTTTGCACCCAAGGTCATTTTAGCCCAGGAGCATGTACGTGGCCATGGATGTCAGCAGATGCGTGGGAAGAGTTCAGTTGGAGCTTCATGAGAAGGATGTGATTTCTACGTATGTTGTGGATTTGTATCCCTTGAGCTTGTTCACCCTCCTTTTCAGATCCTGTAGGATTTTGGTTTCCATGACATTACTTTGCAGGGAGGTCTATGGTTTTGCCTACAAACTGTGCGAGGAACCATCTCCTGTTTGGTGTGATGCTGACTCCTAATACCTTCTTTTGATGTCCTCTGGCTGTTGTATTAAAAGAGGTGGTGAATCACCGAGTGCTCTTTGCCTTTTTCAGACCCCTTGTGACTGCATGCATCTCTGCCACGTGTCTCTCAGCTGCCTCTTTCCTTCAGCTGAAAAATCCCAGCTGACTTGGTTATCCCTTTCTATAATTCAGACTTCTCCACTGGACAATGGCTGTAGGCAGTGTCCTCACACAAGCCCTTTCCTTCTTCCATCACATTCTGGTTCTTTACACATTTCCCTGCAACTCCTGATAGTTAGGAATTCATTTAAAACCCAGGCTGAGATTTCTTCTCTTCCAAAACCTTTGCTAGCATTAACTTTTGGCAGCTTCAGATGAGATTTAGCCATGCAAAACTTCTGTTCTTTTGAGTCTTAATCTATTTTACAAATGTTTTAGTTTAAGAATTGCAAACACAATGCAAAGCATGTGGGGGGGTGTGTGTGAGGAAAACACAAATGTGGTGTATGAGGTCACATGGAAGTAAAAACTACAAACCTTGCTAACAGTCTTTTTATGAGCACCAGCACTCACTCTGCTTTCTGTGCTGTCGGTGTACTAGCTTTTACCAGCTAGCAAATTTATTTTAACTCCAGCTTTCTGCATTTCATCCTGTTACTTAGGAAAGTGACTTAAGAAAAGCTCAACAGAAGGAGTCTTTTCAGAACAATTAGTATGACCTGTCAGAAGCAGCGAGGCTTGCTAAGCTCACACCCACATAGGAATGATAACAGTGCTTAAAAACAAGGGCTGGCCACTAGTCATGCCAGGGTGTAGGGGGGATTGTCCATGACAGCAGAGGCACAGCATGACTCCGTAAAGACTGGAACATGGTGTTGCAGCTTGACTCACATGGTCCTTTTGCTCTGCTGAGAACTTGCTGGAGAAGATTGTAAATCTGTGGAAACCTTCTATCCATCATTCTTTCCTTTCTTTTACTTTATTTTATTTCTTTGAAGCTAGCTCCATTACCAGTTACTGTATTTCTGTCAGTCGCTGGGGGAACTCTTGGGGTGCAGGAGACAAGACGCAGGTAGATATTTAAACTCTTCCTGAGAGCAAAAACTCGCTGTATCAGGGTATATGATAGGCTACTGAGAGACATTTGGCTTTTTTGCTGCTAGAGATGTTGGTGAGGCAATGAGAATGGAACAAGCACAGCCTGGCATAAGCAATAGACCAGGTGTGTCTGTGAAGTCCTCCATGGCTGGCTCTGCTTTACACCGGCTTTTTCTTGCTTCCTTGCAGTAGCACTGAAGGCTCCATTGTGGCCACTGTGGCATGTCCCCACTAGCCTCTGTGAAACCTCCAGAAAGCGCTGTGCCGCCAGTGCAGGGGTTGTTGCCCACTGGCAGGGAGCTGGCACACATCAGCTGTGTGGCTGAGGGGGAAGGTGGTCCGCTCTGGGAAAAGGAGCTGTGCACATGTAAAAGTGTGAAACTGGGGGTCCCCTGAAGCTGCCTCATGGTATGGCTTAGCTGTGGAGACCCCCACCCCAACTAGCCAGTTCCCTCCAGGTTTTCCAGTAAGCCTAGAAGAATTGGAGTAGCATTTCTTTCTGGGGGTAGAGTGGATGGGTTTTATTAAGAAAGCTTGCAGGAGTCCTCCAGAGGGTGCTTTGACCTCTCTGTCCCGGCTCACAGCCCTTTGTCAAAGGTCCTTAGACCCCTTCCAATGCTGATGTTTTCCTTTAGCTTGAATGGTCTCCTGATGTCCAGCATTTTGGCCGGCGCTTGCTGCCTGAAGTCGCAAACTTGGGCACCCATCCCATTCTGCTTTTTCCCAAGCACCGTTTTCCCAGGTCTCCTGCAAGGAATCAGTCTGTCTAACAGCATCTGTCCTCTCAGGGGATCTGAGAAACTCCAGACTGACATTTGCCAGTTGATTTATCTGCTCCTTTGAACACTTCCTCCTTATTAGACATTTTCAAAGAAAACACATGACCTGAAGTGTGAATGCTTCAGGAGGCATGGCTTCACACTGGCTCTTTGTGCTCAGACTTGACCCATTCCTTGTCCCAGCAGCCGAGGACAATGTTGTCTCCTTCCACTGAGACATGCGGAGATGGAGCCCAGCTCTCCTCTTGGCTCAGCTGCAAATCATAGAATCATAGAATAGTTTAGGTTGGAAGGGACCTTGAAGATCATCGAGTTCCAACCCCTCTGCCATAGACCCCCACTTTCCACTAGACCAGGTTGCCCAAGGCCATGTCCAGCCTGGCCTTGAACACCTCCAGGGATGGGGCCTCAACAGCCTCTCTGGGCAACCTGTTCC
>NW_009648902.1:639697-683715 GCF_000708025.1 Charadrius vociferus
CAGGGAGCAGTCCATTTGTCGAATCCGTGTCTCTTCAATTTAGAGACCAGGATATCGTGTGGGACAGTGTCAAACGCTTTGCACAAGTCCAGGTAGATGACATCAGTTGATCTTCCCTTGTCCACTGCCAAATGATGGTGAGAGAGCAAGACTTTCATATTCTTCAATCAATGCTCTCTGGAATGTAGGTATTTAAAAAAAAAAAAAAAAATCTCCAGGAAGAAAACTGTCCCAAAAAAGGCCCCAGAACTTCAGTTAAATTCAGAAGAGGATGCTCTGATGCTTTCCTTCCATAGAGGAAGGAGAAGCATTTTCTTCATGCTTGGATGACTCTCCATGCCTATCTAAAAACCACTGGGATTTTTGGGGGGCAGTTTGAGGGGAACTTGTGACTGGAGTTGAAATCAAATTCATCTAGAGAGAGACATTGTGCTTCCAGAAAGGCAGCAGCCAACTCTTATCAGATGGCTGCCTAAAGCCACCTCTCAGGGGTGAACTGTGGCAACGTTTTCTCCTTGCAGCTATGGATCCGCTGTTCCAGTTTGCACATTCAGACAGCAGAGCGGAGCAGAGGCAACGTGTGTGCTTCACGTTGGACTGACTTATCTGTCCTTGACAGCTCCCACTGGAAGAGCAGGATCCCTGAGGTCTTTAGCGTCCTACTGCTGTTCAGTTCAGTGCTAAGACATGGATTCAGCAGCTTTGTTTCCCATGCTAGCCTGAAACCAGCACGAGTGCTGTGAGCACATCCCAAACAATTTTTGCTCCCTCAGTAAGGGACAAAAGCCCAGCGAGGTAGGACACAGGTTGACCTATGCCAATGCCTTGCACGAGGTCAACAGAAACTGGTCCAGTGTGTTGGCAGGAGGCCTCAGGGGCTTCATCAAAAATGTTCAAACAGCCAGAAAGTGCTGCAAGAATGGTGAACAAATGGGCAGGAACTCACTGCCGCTCTGCCCAAAGTATAACTGGACTGAAAAACAGTGTGTATGTGGCTCATGAGAAATGTGTGGGCAGCTGGGCTGATTTAAGGGGATTGATGCTCTGAGCGAGCATCACCCTCTCCGGCAGTGACAAACACCAGATGCATGAAAGGTAGTGGTTACAGCCCTCTGAGGAAAGCAATTATGAAATGAGCTGACCCGGATGGAGATTTCTTTGCCCTTAAGCTGAGGGAGAAGGCTTAAGCAGGAGTTTTATATCCCTTCCAGTCTTGCTTGTATTTAATCCTTGCTAATGCAGCTTGAAAAGTGCCACGAACATTTGTCCAGCCTGTTTCTGGGCTCCCGGTTTCGTGGCGTGATGATTTCTGCAAGGTTTGGATGAGTGGCAGATTGAAAGAAGAAAAGGAGAGCGCACGTTCTCTCTTGATTTTCTTTCTTTTTTTTTTTTTCCCTTCTTTTTTTTCTGTTCCATCCCCGCCCTGGTCTCTAAGAAAGGACAACAGTAAAACAATAGTCTTAAAAGCCAGCTCTGACCTCATAAGCATCCTCATTCTCTCCCTCTCTTGCTTTCTCTTTTTAGTATGTCTTGTTTTGATGAAATCCCATAAACTTATCCTTGAGCCTGGATCTAGAGGCTCTGAACTGCTTTACCTTTACACATCCTCGGAGTGCTCTGACAACCTGAATAGATATTAGGTTCATATACACGAGCCAGTATCTGTAATTCTCATCAGCGGTGCTGAGCACTTCTGAAAATCAAGTTATCCCTTTCAGATGCCAAGACACAGGTCTTGCAGTCTCCACTTAGGCACCAAACTCTGATAAATGCTGCCCTGTACACTGAAAAAACATTCATTTAACCATTAATTTCTGCCTGTTATTGGATGACGCAGAAGGTGCTGTGAACCAAACTCTCCTTCATTGCTTTATGGTAAGGCACGGGCAAATATAGAGCCTTGGAAAATGTGTTTGTAGGCAGGGAAGCTCAGTGCAGCAGAAGTCTGTGAAGCCTTGAAGAGCAGGGCTGAGGGATGGAGATGCTGTGTCCCAGAGGTGTGTAGATCAGAAATTCCTGACTGCTCAGGAACTGGACTGCTCTGTCCATTTTATTTTCCATTTCATTTATCTGTGAGTGGCATTTGGCACCAGCTAGTTGTTTAGTCTTCCCTCCCTTCACATCCATCTGGGTAGGCTGAATTTTTGTCTGGCTCCATAAGCTCCTCCTGTCCAGGCTATTGTAGACTGAGAGCCTCCTGAGAGCCAGGAAAACCTGGAGCAAAACAGTTCTAGGGCATGGGACAAGATACTTATTTGTCATTATGCTCTTGGAAGAAACTGTAATTGCTGGAGAACTGGCCTTGAAGGAATGTATGGATTTGTGATTCCATCCATCTCTGATTAAAGAGCCTTGACTGTGTGTTCCTGTGAATTATGTGTCTCCTGTACTTAGAATTTCTGTTTGTAGCTGACGCTTACTCTAAGGTATTTGGTGGAAGTGCATAAAAGTTACTGTTGTCCTGGGGGGGCAGAATGTTCCATCGGGCTTCTTTTTTTTAAAGAGTATTTTTGTAAGCTAAGGCCTTTGCCAATGTGAACCACGCAATGACTTGCTATGCTGTAACAACTGGCTGCCTCAAACATAGGGTATGACTATAAAGGTCACAGAAGAATTTATAGAGTTAATGATTTATTATATCTGTCACTGCAGACAGAAGAATTACAGGCTCCATCTTGCCCAGCTGGGAAGAAACTTAATGCTGACTGCAGACAATTTTTGCACTACAGTTTATTGCTGGTGTGTGCTTTATCTTGGAGATTTGATTTGTCCCCACCTGTTCAGAAAACGAATTTTAATATTAGTCCTGCAGACTTTCTCTCCTCTGAGAAACTGGAGCTTTACTGTGTCAAACTACTTATGAGTAGGAAGCAGTGGGAAGGTGCTGGTGGCACCAGGCCTGTGTGGCACCGGGATGCTCAATCTGTCCATCCATGCCTCCCCCTGGGTGCTCCCCTGCTAGCTGGGGAGACTGCTGTGTGTCCCCTCCCTGCCTTCTGGCTGCAGAAGCAGGTTTGAGTTGTGTGGGTTTTGTGGTCACAAAACCAGGTTGGGCTATTGTTTGGATCTAGACAGCAGTGGTCAGACATGGGCTGCCCAACAGGGACCCTCAGACAGCACTTGCAACACATTTGCATATGTTAATATCTTTTTTTCCCATTTTTGACCATCCTTGTTGTAGCCCTTGCTCCTGCCTTTCTCTGCCCCAGTCTCCTCCCCAAAAAACAGCCTGCCCCATTCATGGTTTTCCTATGCGTCCCAGTTTTGTGACAGCCACACTCAAATTTGCTGTTTCTGATACTATTGCCTAGGTGTTTTTAACCCAAGCTGGTATTACTGAGATGGCTCCCCAGTGCTGCTGGCCTTGCTTTGGGTAAGCTGGCTAAAGATCTGAGAGTTTACATGCTCCAACATCACTGCTTAATACTGAAATGCTTGGGTTCAAAGACAGAGAGATGAGCTTGTCAAAAGCAGTCTGAGTTGGCCCATGTCTGCTCTGGTTGATCTTGGTGGTGACAGAGTTAAAGAAACACTCTGAAAATCCTACCTGACAGCCCACCTGAAGGGATTTCGTGTTCCTGCTGCTGTTTTCTCACTAAAAGGTAGATAAGTCTTGTTTATTTTGATTCTACAGGCAGAACCACTTGTGTGGGATAATGATGTATCGGTTCACGCCCAGACTGTTGCCAAGGCCAAATATGAATTTTTATTTGGCTTGGAAGAAGACAAGCCTTCAGAAATGGGTAAGTGCTATTTATTACTATTGTGTGCAAAAAAAAAAAAAAAAAAATCTGTTAAGCAACACAGGAAAGTTTTGCAGAAACTCTTCCCTAATAACCCCACGAGGGCTTGCTTACTGTGCTGTTTTGACCTTTGCTGTACCACAGTGCAAGCAGAAGATGACAGCTGTTCCCTGTCTTATGCCCCCATGTTTCTCTTTGGCTCACCTGGGCCACCTCGATGTGACAGCACAGACTCGTGCACTGGAGTCACGTTGGTGGAAGGAGTCCCAGCACTTCTCTGCAGCGGAGTTGTTTCGGCCACACATTCTGCAATTGCATATGCTGGTGTTTCAGCACGGCCATCTCTGCCTGGAGATCTTTCCAGGAGTGCCCTTTGTGGTCTGCACTTTGCTCTTCCTACAGCTAGAGGTAGATAAGATTTTAATTTAGATACTTGAGGTGGTACTTGAACTGCTCCATCATCTGTAGTTCAAGAAATCCAGGTGCACTATGTAATGTTATGCCTAAGGGTCAGTCTTGTTCCTGTTCTTTTCCTGTAAATACCAGGTGTTTTCTACCTTTCTGTAGACCAAGCTTAGAAGAACAGAAATGCAGTTACTATACCTATTTCTCTTGCCTCATTGTAATTCTCAAAAATTCCTGCCCTCTTTGCAAAAGTACTTCCTCAGGCTGTTCTCTTTGCACCTTGATCCCTTCTAATTGCAAACTTTCTGGAATGTCACTTTTAATTAAAGAAGACTCCTTTCTTGCCAGAGAAGGGCAGCACTTTGTACAGAAACCAGCTGCTTAGGCTCCTCCACTTCAGTAAGAAAAGGAAACAAAGAAAGAAAGAAAGAAAAGCAGAACTGAAGTCTGGAAAGTGAGTAAACATTTTCTCCCTGGATTTTCTGAAGTTTGGTCTTGCACTTGGGAAATCCTAATTGCAGACTGGAGGGGAAAAAACCCAAAACAACCAAAATGTACTCATTTAGGAATTTAAAAAACTTTTACAGATTGCCACAAAATGTGTATTGGATTATTACATGAATCACGATGACCTCATTTCTTGTTTGGAGAGACACAGTGTGAGAGTACTGTCAGCAGGCATTAGTACATTTCCGGAGATTGGCATTAAATAAAGTATGCTGTGTCTAATAAATGCAAGTGAATCTATTGTTATTACTAACAAAAACAATTATCAAATGTGATGGGTATTCTGAGCTGACTGAGTATTGAGCCCTAAAATAAAGGGCGGCAAAGAATAAGCCAGATATATTGGCGTATGTATGTACTTTTCTGTATTTTTATTGTGCTGCCTTGTTTGTGAGTCTCCTTCTGTTCCTTTATTAATCAGAAACTACAATCAGGGGCAAACAATTAGTGAAATGGGAGTGACTTCAAGGGAGTGTTTTCAAATATTTAATGCTGGTTAACATATAACATTTGTGAATTGTATCCGAAAACTGGGTGACATTGTGCCTACCCAGGCTGGCCTTGTGCTGTCACAGACAAATGCATCCTCTTCCTCCAGGAAGATGTTTGACCGCAGTGGATAAATGAGAGTGGTGCTGCCCCTTCTACTTTTTTTCTTCAAGTGAGCAGGTTTTAACTGCTTATTAACTGGAGAGGAATGAGGACAGTGTGACTGAGGGCACAGTAGTACAAACTCAGGCCTCTGTGCACCAAATCCTGGCTTCCTTTGATTTGACATATGTCATCATGTATGTCATGACATAAATTTTGGGGGGAAGCAGCTATGCCTGAAAGTCTCTATGTCCTCCTCTGGGAGGAGGTTAGATGGGGAGGGGAAAAAACACCACCAAAAATCCAAACAAACCTGCCACTTTCTAAAGTTACCTTTGAAAGAAAGATGTGCTTTTCCTGGGTCCAAGTATGAAAGATATCAAGCAAATGAGTGACAGCATCAGGGCGAGAAGTACCGGAGTTTAAACTTGATCACGAGAACAGCTTGTCACTGTGGGCAGTAAAGCTGAACTTTAATTTATCTAACCCAAAGCAGTTCACCCGTGCCTTGGCTGGCCTCAGAAATTGAGAACGTAATGTGTAAGCTGCTGAACAGCTTAATGAGTTCTGCCTCCCAGTTTATCCTTTCCCTTTTGGCCACTACCATATTACTGAAGCCCTGCTGGATACTTTAGTCTATACTAAAGGTATAGACTTTTTAATTGGGTACTAAAACAATTGCATTGGACAAGCCAATTTGTAAAGCAGGAAGAATAACTGTGGGTGACTGTAGCAAACACTTGTTTGCTTAGGTGGGAGATGTCAGACTTTGTTAATAAGCTGCCGTGCTGATTTTTACCTTCCGTCTTGAAGCTTGTGGTCATTTTTGCAGGAGCGGAAAAAAAAAAAGTTAGATGCTTGTAGAAGAGGTGTTTCATCACTGACATTCGAATGCTAATAAAGCTGCCCCATTAAAAACACTTCCTCCTCATTTCTCTCCTTTGCTGCCCTCAGCCTGGTTTTATCTGGGTATTTGTGATCCCTGATATGCTCTAATCTTTACTGGGTGGTGCGTCTTGTCTGGCTTCTCTCCTCTCTTATCTGTTCCCCATCCCCATGCCCTGGATGCATCACTCAGAGCAGAAGCAGGTCCAGGCAGCCAGGATCCTCATCACATCACAGGAGCGCTTGGGGCCACACGTGTCCCTCCAGATGTCTGCTCGTGGGGCTGCTCCTTGCTGCTGTGGGAACAGGGAGGATGTACCATGCAAGGCCACGCGCCCCTGCACCAACTGGCTGCCTTCCTCCATGAAACCCCAGCCCTCTGCCTTCCAGCAAAAGAAAATGTTTTTTAAAAACTGCATTTGTCTGGGTTGGACAAGACATCTTCTCAGCCTCATTGACATAAAGGGCACTTGTTGTATATGGAAACATACTCTCCTCTGGAACCAGCCATGGAAACAGTGATCTCTATTGAGCAGCCTTATCTTTAGGCTTGGGTATGGTACGGAGTACTGATTTTTATAACTTCACAGTTAATACATTTAAATACCAAAAAGAAAAAAAAGTCCCGACAAAATGACTTAGGCCTAAAAAGTGCTTCCTTGGGGAAGAAAGAGGGGGATGCTACAAAATAATTGCTTAAGTAAACATGAAAGACAAATACCCCATAATTCTTGTTATATGAGAAAATAAATCCAAGCCAGTTGTTAGGAAGAGAATAGCTTCTTAAGACTCATAAACAGTCTTTGATGCTTCTAGGAGGAGAAAGCTTTCACGCATCCTGTGTAACAGAGGGTTTAATCTCATCCTTCACAGAAAAGCCCTATACAAATAGTCCCTGGGTTGCTATGCAAATCTGGTCTTTCCCAACAGCTGCTGGAAGAAGGTTGTTTTTGAATTCCTGGTGAAACAAATAGCTTTTTGGAAAGCCTGTCACTTGCTGTTTTGTGTACAGTGAGGTGTCATGAGGCAACTGAGCTCATTTAACAGCTTGCTTCTGCCAAAAGAGATGGTCCCAGCCGCACACTGCCATGGATTGTCTCATGCTAGTTCTTGTGCTCATCTGTTTTCTTAGCAAGCTCAAGCCAGCAAAAACTGAGTAACAAAAAGCCTCAAAACAATGCCACAAAAACAGTTCTAAAAAAAAAGGTTTACTTTCCCCTGGCAGTGTGTGCTGAATCACCTCTGTGAGGGTGGAAACAGTGCTAGAGCTGACACATGAAAGAAAATGAAATGCATATTTTAATGCATGCAACTTTCCCATTCCTGAACCTGAATCATAGAAATGATTGTTTTTGCTGGAGAATTTCTTTAACTTGTTTCAGGAGCAAAGGAAGCACAGAATGGCTGCTTTTTCATTTTTGTACAAGCAAAGCCTTTTCATGGTCCTATGATGCTGATTTAAACAGCCCTAAGAAAATTACCCCAGTAACTTTCTGTAAAATGAGCGCCACTAACTTACTAGTTGCTCTTCTGCCTCACTTGCTTTCTCTGTGTCACTTCAACTTATGTGTATCCAGCTCTGCTGCATCCTCCTTGCATTGCATGGATGTGGTACCTTCCTGATCCTCCCTCTAAAATCTGCCCTTAGAACAAGGTCACTCACATGTTGCATTGATCTCACACTAGCCCAGATTGCTGACTCTAGTCTTGCCCAGTGCTTCAACCGCATTGCTTTCCATTTTGATGCACCACCCTTCATCATGTTTTCATCTCTTTGTTCTTTCCATCTCCAGGCAATCCTGAAAGTCTGGGCTCCCTGGTCTGGTGTCTTTATCTCTAGCTCTGCTTTCCTGGGAAGGCGCAAACCAGCATTTTCTTAGGGTTGAAGGACTGCCTGATTTTCACATTCTTGTTGCTTAATTACAGTGGACAGAACCTGTGAGGATAAGTACATCAGATGTGCATTTAAGAGTATGTGCCTCAACATTTACCAGGGACAGATGCAAGGCTGGAATCTGGAAAGCTCAGACCTGTGGTGCCCCCACACACTAAAATTCCATCATCCTTTTGTGTGTACTTGACTCAGCTTTTCTTTGTTGTTTCTAGTGTCCCACTGCATGTTTTGACTCTCTGAAGATCTGCAGGAGTTTTTTTAATAGCAGTGTGAAATCAATATATTTTCTCATAGCTATCCCTGCCATTTGGTGTTGCTGGTTGGCAAGGATGCAAAGAGAAGGTTAACTTTTAAAATTTCAGACTCCAGGGGTACTCTATTAAATAAATGGTACTCTCCTGCTTGAGTTTGTGCACTCTAAGAAGTGGTTACCTCTCTGGCACCAGCACACTGACCAGCTGTGCTGAGTGCTCCTCTTTCACTCCAACCTGGAGTAAACCAGGTGATTTTGAACTACTGCTTGGATGCTCTGAGGACCAGCAAGCTCTCACAGTGCAGTCAGAAGAGCCCATCCAACTGTGCATATGGAAAAAATAATGCCAGTGAAGGAGGACAGGTTGCACTGTGCCCCACATTTCAGCTGCGTGAGGTGGAGCTGTGTTTCTGTTTCTCCCTTTGAATTTCTGAGTCCTGCTTCCCAGGGCTGAGTGAAGCTGAGGCATGCTCTGGCGCCGTCAGGTGTGGTGTGATGGATGTCTGGGTTTCCAGACCCAGGGAAAGGAAAACTAAAGGGGCGTGAGGTATTATGCTAAGTCCCTTGCTCTGCAGGAGGAAACTGGATGTCTTGTGACCTGTACTTGAAAGCTGGCTAGTTCAAGTTATCATAACTTACAGCTGCAGGGAGGAGATTACCACATCCTTGACTTGGTAAACAACAGAGTTGTTTGAAGGCCAAGGTTTTAGTACAAATAATCCTTAAAACATGGGCTGTTTGTTTATTGTTTTTTAAAGGTGCAGAATTAAGCACTCAGAAGTTAGGAAATGCCAGAGCTAAGGCAGTAATTACCTCCCTGTCTGTGGGCTGTTGGCTGAAGCTGAGAGCCACCCTGACGTGAGTGCACAAATATTTGGGGGCATGGTGATGCTGGCAGCCTGTTGGTGGTGTCTGGTCGCTTCAGACGGTCTGAGCACATGTGGCTCAGGCTGAGCTGGGCTGAAGCTGGCAGGGCTCAGAAACACTTTCCTGGAGGCGGTTAGGCCCTTCCCTTCAGTTGGGCGGATGGAAGACCATGCATCGAGGTCAGTGGGCACAACAGGAGAGGCTCTGCCAGCTGACTTGGCCAGTTGCAGATGGCTATGGTGGGGCACAGCTTCATTTTTGCTTGTTGTCACTGTGGTCTCTTCTCTTTGGCTTCAGCCCTATCACCTGGTGAGGCACGCAGCACACCCAGCACAAGCCCTCCATCGTGCTGTATTCTTGATTAATCTCTGAATCTTTCTGAAGTAAAAGATGCATGTTATCCTGCTGCTGGAGATGGCTTGATAATGAACATGGAGAAGGCATTTAATTAAAATTATGTGGGTAGATGCAGTTCTGGCCTGGTATGGTGGGGAAAAAGTGTAACACAGGGTACATCAAGTATTTTTCCTGTTCACAGTTCACTGCTTTAACAAATGCCTTCTGCTCTAGACCCCCACGTTGTTTATTTAACTCAGTCCAGCTTCCTGAGGAAGGGAATCTCATTCACTGTGTGAGCTTGCTGAAAAATTACCATGCAATGTCCAGCTGCACCTTTAGCAGCAAACACTCGGAGCCTGGGAGATGCACATGTCCCTCTGTGACTTATTTTTGTTTTAGCTGGGTGCATAACTTGAGATCCAGCTCCTGGGGTGCTTTGAGGACTGCTTAGCAAGCTTTCTCTTAGCCTGGCTAATTGGTCCTGAACCCTGAAATGCAGTAAAAGACAATTTTCTGTGGATGTGCCTAGTTTCTTCAGCAGTTGCTGCAAAGATCCAGAGTTTCTGGTGTCTGTGAGTAGTACTGTGGGTTTTAAGCCATTTGTTGCTTGCTCAAAGTCTGGTGATATATTTTTTTATCTGATGAGATCTTTCTGTTTGTAGGACTTTTTGAGGATTTTAAAAATATTCTTTAAAAATACAATATTTTAAATACATAACATTAAGAACTAGTGGATTCAGAGAGGCTGTAAAGTCTTTGTAGATGCTGCAAGTATCAAAGCAGCTGTGGGCTGTTACTGGTCCAGAAGTTTGCTCTTCCAGCTGAAAGCTCTTAGGGACCTTTGAAAGTAATTTTTGCTATCGCTGCGTGTATCTACACTTAAAAAATCACCTGTTAGCCACTTCCTTTCTAAATCACAGCAGTGGAAAAATAGAAAATTTTGGATTCTTTTTGGATCTGTCCTTTAAATTTTGTGTTTAAGACTTTTCCTAACATAAGTCTTAAACCACAACTTGAGATTCTTGCAGCCATGTCACTCTAGGGGGTGGGGCTTTAAAGAAGAAAAGTCTTTTAAATGTAGCAAGACTCACCCGCACTTTTACATCGGGGTAAGGAGCCCAGATACTCCTTTTGTATTCCCTCCTGTTCCTGTTCATGCTAGCAGCTGTTTCACTCTACCCTTTTGCTTTCCAGGGTAATGACTCTTGGGACTGAGCTATCTCACTGACCATCTGTGGCCCATACAGCAATTTGTAGTGGATAATCCCTCACACTAAACCCTCCTAGCACGTGCTGCATGTTAGTTTTGGACTTTGTCCTGTTCTGAGCTCAGTGGAGGCCTGTGAGCTGCTGCAGCAAGGTGCCGTGCTTCCCACAGCTGGGGAAAAGGTGCGAGGCTCCCCAGAGGACTCTGAGTTCAGTGTGGCTGGGGTTACGCCAGCGCTCCCAAACCCCGTTTACCACTGGGAAATAGTTAAAAATCTGTGGGGAGAAAAAAATGTGCAACTGAGTCACAGCTTACCTAAGGCTCTCCATCAGGAACAGGGTTAGAAGGTTTGCAGTTGTGAAAAAAACATGCACACACTCAAACACACACAGTAACCTGGGTATTTTACATGCTATTTTGGTCATTACTTTCGTAATGGACAGGATTTACACTCTTAACCTAGCAGCTTTTCTCACTGTTTTTCAAGTTGTGACAACTTGCACATCACATCACCACCCAACTACAGGTGCTGGGACTTGGCTAGCAGAGAGATTCGTGACAAATTTACTTGGTGCAGGCATGGCTGTACTGTAGGAGACTGAAGGTTCACCTAACACAACTCTGGTTGCCCAAAACCCCCAGAATTTAGGGAACTATGCAAGAGCAGCGACGAGCAGTACTGTTCTTATAACCACTTCCAGTATGCAGCAAACCATGGGTGTGGGATTTCCTGAGCAACACACTGCCCCTGGGTGCTTGCAGGGGGATTATTTTCTTCCCTGAAGTCGTCAGTTTAATTTCTGGGTAACCCTGGGCTGCAGGCTGCCACACCACGGCCTGACTGTTCAAGCTGCCTGTGCTCACCCCTGGGTCTGTGTCAAACCTCTCACTGACAGCATCAGGGACTCACTCCGGTCATCTCTTTCTGGGGTGAGCATCTCAGCCAACATGGTCGCTTCTTCTGCCTAGGATCTGCCATATCTCTGCTCCCCTCCACCTTCCCTTCATGTTTGCTAAGGCAAGAGAGGCATTTAACCAGGGTTTATTTCCTAGGCAGCTCTCCCCTCCTGCCTTCACTCATCTACCCTGTTTCCACCAACTTGTTTTTACATAATGCCGGTGTAGCTTTGCAGGGATGAAAGCCTGGCTCTGCTTCCCCCAGCAAGCAAACTGCCTAAAAACATGTAGTGGCTGCAAGCTGCAGAAAACCCCACGCCCAGTCCGGTGCGGACGTTTACAGTTCAGTTACAAAAGCACTGTGCTTGCATTATGCTAATCCCTCAGATTTGGCTAATGAAGGACCTCCACTGGCCAGGCAGGACCTATCGCAGCACGGAGAATGACATCATTTGGAAAAACGGCTGCTGTGTAAAGCTGCCAGTGATTGTGCAGCATCCCTCCCCTCTCATAGGGGGACACCGCTCTGTCTCAGAGTGCACAGGCACTGCTTTATGAATCAGGACAGCTTTAGTTACCACAGAAGTCGTAACTTGAGGGTGTGTAGGACAAGAAGACACGTGTGACCACCCCCTCCCTGGCAGGCTGCAATAATGATATGATGCCATAAATCCTGCGATATGTTCGTTAAGCTCTGTCACCTAGAGATTCATTTCCACTTCATGCATGCATTGTTTTTACTGGCCCTAACCTGCCTTTTACAAATAATGCCAAGAAATGATGGTACCAAGAAAGCACAACTGGTGTGATGCTGCATGCAGGCTCACCCATGTGCTGCTTGTGATCGGTGCAAGGAGATGTGGAAAAATAAAATGCAGGATGACTGGGTTGCTTTGTGAAACCTTCCAGCTCAGTAATGCCGAAACGCCATCAGGCGCCCCACGCTCTAAAACCAGCACATGACTCTCAGCATCGCCATTCTGCCCGTTTCTTCCCGTATGGATGCGGTTATAATAAAGGGCAGCTAAGCACAGACGTCTCCCTGGCATACCGTCAGGCAGCCTTGCTGGAGGAATTTTTTTTCCCCCTTGCAAGCTGCCAAGGTGGACTTCTTAGCTCCTGCGATAGACTGAATGAGACTGCAGTTCCCCCATCAGTTTCATAATACTCAGAAAGCATCCATTTACATCATTGTGTGCAGTGCAGGGCAGCAGCTGCCAGGAAATTTGAAACTATTTTGATTCCAGTTGACTAGAACAGCAGCAATTGAATTAGCTGGTATCGCTATAGATAAACTGATGATCTGTGCATTTTATTTCTTTGACCAATGGGTAACTGCTGGAGCTACAGTAACCTCTGTGAGTAAGGAGACTGTTGAAGCAAATATATCTAATTTCTCGAGCTAGCTTATATATATATATATATACTGTATAGAGAGAGACACTCACACCATTCTTTTGTAAAATGTACCTGTAAACAAAATGTCTGTCTATGCTTGTAACTTGTGTTTTGCTTCCTAGTATTTCCTTTTATTATGCTGTAGACAAGCTTGCTTGACATGGAATGGTTATTTATCTATGAAATATCATATCTATGCCTGATTTAAGTCATGAATTCTTTCAACGTCTAGTCATCAGAAAGGCTGCCAACTGCTGTTAGGTTGTATTTGCCCGGTCTCAATTTTCTAGCCACTCACCCCCTTTCTCTTTTAGCTTTTTCTCTCTCCATCTAATTCTCTCTTTTTTTTTTTCCTTTGTTGAAAGAAGCCACCTTGAATGCAAAGTAGAAATTGGTGTTACCTGAGAGTGTGTGTCCTTTCTTTGTTTGTTTGGTGATGGGTATTTTTTTTCCCTGCTCATCTTCAGTGCAGTCCTTAAATTTTGTTGTTGCCTTTCTAGCCTTGTTTGTAATGCAGTCATATTGGGGGATGGGGTTGGACAGGATATGGCAGTAGCTGCAGCAAGACATGATGCTGTGGTGGTGGATGGGAATAAGGGAGGAGTTTTCCTTAAAGAGCTCAAGCTCCTCTAAACTCTGGTACCTGAAACAGCTCTCTGAGCAAAAGCAAAGGCTTTGCTTCTTTTAGGAGCAGGGGGCTATTGGTGATGGTTTACTGCAAGGAGTGGAGACCTCGGTAGTCATGTGCATGGTGGTACCTAACATAACAGGGACAGACTGCTGCTTTGATGCCATATGTGATTTCTTTTTAATCAGGCAGTGAATTAGGCAATGTTAATGCAGGATGCCGTGAAAATGAGAATCCCGTGGACTTGTGCTCTCACGTGGCAGTAGAAGCAGCAGTCCTTCCAGAGCAGGGCTGCTGGTGCCTCACTGTAGAAAAGGCTTTAAATGTCTCTCTTGCCCAGGTGAAACACGGCTCTCAAGTGTGGTAGAGAGGAGTACCTGTGTGCACGCTCCCTCCTCCCACACGTCTCGCTGTCCCCGTATATGTGTGTGTGTGCTCTGTACATCTACCTCTTCTAGAGTCTCCCGGGCTTGCCAGAGGGTAAAGTTTACTTGAGATGAAGTTCAGGAGGAGACGTAAATCAGAAACTTGCTCGGGATTGCTTCCCGCCGTCAGCAGCAGCCGTCGGTGGCAGATGGGGACGCGCAGAAGTGCATTTAGTATTCACCGCCAGAAACAAGGCCTCCTCTGTTTCCCTCATTTCGGTTCAGAAGCTAAGACAGCAATTAGCAGAGACGAGCCTGGCCCCTTGGCAGGGTCTGTGCAGTGCCTTGTCAGGGCTTGGCCTCCAGTGCATGTTGGCTGCATCCCAGCCTCATGGGGGGCCAGGGGATGATGCTCTGGGCTTCCTTCCAAGGAGGTGGGGTGGGTGGGTTGGAGGGAGACACGGGAGGTCCTGGCTCCTGGGGCACTATGCACTGTCTTCCTTCAGGATGTGGCCAGACCGTGTGGCCCAGACAGCACTACAGCCAAGCACGGCCCTGCGGTGCTGGGGGTGTGAGGCCATCCCAACTGGGGTACCTTCCACCTGCAGGTCTGCAAGCTGAGGTTTGCTGCGGGGGGAGCTGTGTCCACCGAGAAAGGTTTACCTTAGCAGCTACAGTGAGGGACTCCCTATCGGCATTTCTTCTCCCTTAAAAAATCCCATCTCTGGACACATACGGGGAGACCAGCGAGCACTAAGGCCACTGCATTAGAGCAGACCATGGCTGCGGGGTGGGGAGCTGGGGCCTTCTGCTGGCTGGGGCTGGTGCCGGTGCAGGTGTAGGAGCATTGCAGCCACACAGCACCATTCTCATCCATGAGTCCATCCTGGTAGAAGTGTGTCCCAATGGCAACCTGGCGCCTGTGCCATGAAGTGGGTGGGCTTTGGATGCACCCAAGCACTGCATGGCTGAATTGTGTGCAATGGGGGCTGTTTGTCTGGGGCTTTGGGCACTTAGAAAAAGCATCATGCCTGGAAATACTCATGTGGGGAGAGGGACCTTTCTCTCTTCTTCAGACTCTCCCAGTGTACCCACAGCTGTGTATTGGAAACCCCACCATGAAGGCAGGGTGGTGATGCAGAAGTGGACAGGGCATCTATGCTCCTCACAGCTCCCTCAGACCTTGCAGCAGAGAAAAGGTCCCTGCTTTGTCCAGTTGCTGTCCTCAACAGCAACCAAGTCATCTAGGTGAAACCTGGCCCACTGAAGCTTTATTATGGAGTGATTAAACAACAGCATGGAGACATCTGAAGAACCTACTGGGGAAGAGACTGTGTTTTGGCATGGTCCGAGTCTGTCACTTTGATCCTGCACCCCACACCGTGTGTGGTATTTACCCTGAGGCTAGGTATACTGGATAGTGAGCTGGCAGGTGTGAGGTGCTGCTCATCTTTACACACCACTGGCAGATAGATAGCCACATTAGCCTGGTGCTGAGCTTGCATTGAATTATTCTCCCTTTCACCTTGAACTCAGCCTATTATTAACCACAGCTACATGGCTTCCTCCCCAGAAATGGCTTGTGGCCAACCTGCTCAGAGCAGAGATGGGGATCGGTTTGCAATGCAACACCTAGAGATGCACCTTGAGCAGGGCAAAGCATCCAAGAGCAAGTTGGTGTCTGGTTTCAGAGCTGTCACCTCTGACATTTTTTGGATTTGACCCCGCCATTGTTTGTTTTAGAGCACTTTTATACTCCTGGCCAATTTCTTCCAAAACAGTGCAGTGAATGCAGCTGTTGGTGGGTTTGTTGGTTTTTTGCCTTTTTTTTTTTTTTTTCCAAAAGCTTAGTTCCTCCCTTGGCTGTAATATAAGGTGGCCAAGCATCCATCATTGTGTCATCTGTGAGGTCTCTCTGAGGACAGCTAGTTCTCTGTTACCCCACAACAATGGGAGCCACTGGGTGCTCGGCACTTGGAAAATGGGACCATCCGTTCTTGCTCCTGCTTTGTTTACATCAGTTCGAAAAGCAGCATGAGGAGGGGAGGGCTAGCAAGCTTTTTGTCCAGCGGTGAATTTGCTGCCACAGAAAATGTGAACTGCTCGGTTATGCATACATCGCTGCAATATGATCTGCAATTACCTGAGTTGTTAAAGGAAGAGGGTAGTACTGGCAGAAAGTTGAATTGCTCATTAATTGCTTTGTAATGTAGCTAATTGGTTTTGTCAAGGCTGTGGAATATACAGGGTGCGACTGATTATCTTCCCAGTGTTTCACCTTTACAAGTGAAAATGACCTAAAAACTTTTTTTTTTTTTTCCCAAATGAAACCAGTATGAATGGCACATGCTGTGGATGGATGTCAGACCTGTAAATATCTGCTTTCTTCAGCCTTTGTGCCTGGCCTGTGGCCTCAGACTGTTCATGGGCCACTGGGACTCTTTCTAAAGTGTAGCAGACATTTCTGGCATTCCTTCCTCTGCAGTGCACGCTCCCAAAGTAGGGCTGCCCAAAAACTCCTGTGTAAAAGGACCAGCTCTGGATAACTGCATTGTGAGAGCGTGCAGAAGTGAGTTAAACTGAACGGTATTTTCCCTGCAGGGGAGAGTGTAGTTACTCTGTTAGGAGAGGGCTGGGAAGGGGGGTCAGGCTTTTTGCTTATGCACGTGGTAGATAAATCCACACTCTCTTTTTTCTCTTTGCAGGTAGTGGCCATGGAAGCAGCACCTTGCTCCCTCATACCATCATCAATGAATTTCCAGAGTATGGCACTGTAGAGCCAAGCGGAGACGCGCTGAGGGCTTCGTCGCCGCACCAGGCAGAGCCTGTGACATGCGGTCCAGAAAGATGGGACAGTCACCACCAGGTGCCTGTCAGGCCCCTTCCTCAGCGAGTGGCTCCTGCAGACAATTTGAGACCTGACACTGGGGCAGCACAGCTGCACACCCCAGAAGAAGGTTTGCAGCTTGCGGGTAACCTGCCAGAGATTATGAAAATCTCTCGACGGCTGGAAGCAGCAAAGGTGCAAGAGAGAGCAAATACTTCTCTTGATTCAGAGACGCAAATGGAAAAAAAGAGTGTTACTGGCAGCCAGAATGTTCAGGCAGCCAGAGAACCAGTTCCAGCAGGCCAAGAAAAACCCTCAGACATGCCTCTTCCATCTGAACGAACAGCTGAGGAAAAAATGGATTTGATTGTAGAGAAAGATCTGGCTGCAATATGGACTGAAGAAAAGCAGTCCGAGTCCTTGCAAGTCATCAGTAATAAAGCTGAGGAGGTCCACGCAGCGCAGGAGACAAGCTGTCATAGACCATCTGTGACAAACCTGGAAACAGCCAGCAGAGTGGAGGGGTGGGCGCATTTTGAGGAGTTTTCAGCGTACAGTCAAGGCAAAATGCAAATGGGTCCTGAGAGGAGGCTCTCTAAAGAGGCAGCTGTGAGCAAACATGTAGAATTTCAAGGGGTGGAGATTTTATGGCTGCAAAAAGCCGAGGAGCAGAGAAGAAAGAAGCACTCACTGCTGGAGACTGTGTCCGTGGAGAGGAAGACGTTCCCCAAAACATCCAGCTACCCTGTGCCACCGATGGTCTCCCCAGGCTTGGTCTCCTCACCAGACAGCACTTGGAGTGAGGTCTGTGAGGAGCTGAGGCTGGGACCCACTGCCTCTGGAGCCACCTCTCTGGCGCTGCTCGATGAAAGCGGGGAGGATGAAGTTTTTGTGAAGGACAAGAACCACGGCAAGGAGGAGACAGCTGTGCTAGCGAGAGGCCAGGGCAGGTGAGATGGAGCTTGAGGGGGCTCAGGGGGCAGGCGGGGTTTCTCTTGTCCCAAGCATGTGGCTTTTGCCTACCCCTTTGGGAGCTAATAACAAACAACGAATGTTCAGCTGCTGCCTGCAAGCACGGTGGCAATGGCAGGAGTTCATGCCTGGTGGTGGCTATTGCATGAAGTTGGGAGTGAACCCTGTCGACACCACCTTACTGAAGTTTGAAGTCCATCTCAGATTTGGAAATGTAAAGATGTCTCTTGCTGTTTGCAGAGGAATGGCTGTGTGATGAAGCATCTGTAGCAGGTGTAGTTGGGATCCAGACATGGCATGTAATTACATATAGGCAGCATGCAGGCCTGGCCATATGTGCCTGGCCAGATTTTCTGGTTTCGGGCAGAGTTTGTGCAAGAAAAGTGAAATCACCTTTGAGAGTTCAGATAATAAAGATGTTTTACCCAGGGCCTTGTATGTTTTAAGAGGGTAAGTGCTCTGATGAGTTTTCTATATGATCTATATATCTGTGTTTATATATTTTTAGCTATGTATATTGCAAAAATCGTGTGCTGCTTTTTACAAGAGCATCTTGATTTGCTCACTTTTCTTTCCTGATGCACATCTGTAACAAAGCAAAGGGTCCTACTGGTGCACACTGAGCAAACCATGCCTGCTCTGACCTGGCAGGCTGTTTGCTGCTGAAACAACAGGATCTCAGCAATGGAGGTACTCTTGCCTCTGCACCTCAGGATCTGCGGGGTTTTGCTTTGGCTAGCGTGTGGGATTGCCCAGGTGGTCAGCCCTGATGCCTGTCACATGTCATGAGAAGCCTGGGAGTATTTGGTGCAGCAGAGAAGAAAACTCTCCACAGGAGGGATGCTAGACCTTCCCCTGTCCATCCGCAAGCAGGCCAAGTCTTTCCCCTTCAAATTTGGTTCTCCCAGCTGTGGGTTTTTAATTGCATTTGCTTCCCTTTGCGTTTTGGAGGGATTTCCTCCAGCCTTTTGCTGAAGTCCCCAGCCCTAGGACTGCCAGCAAACTGTCCTCTGGGTGCAGAGGCCCCATCTGGGTGCACATCTTCGACCTGTGCAGCCTCTGGCATGGCAGTGGTGCTAGCGGAGACCTTATACATTTGTGCGTGCCCTTCTTCTTTGCACATAAGCAGCTGATGCTATCTCTTAGCCTTTCCCCCCGCGCCCCTCTTTTACCCAGAAGATTGTTTGGTGTCCCCAGAGAGGGAGATGGTGCCAGTCATGAACAGAGGTGGTGCAAGGACAAACTAGCGTTTTACCCACAGTGTCTTCTCTTGCACAAAGGCACATTGACCTTTCTGTTTGCAAAGGTAGAAGGCGAGGAGGTTCACCCAGAGGTCTAAACCTTGCCTCTGAGCTGAAATGAGCTGTTTCTGATTAATTTCCAGGATGATGGAGGAGGGTGAAGCAGCCACGGGAGGATATGAAGATGTCTTTGGGCAGAGGCACTCCGACATCTCCACTGATCTGTACAGCTCACAGTTCGAAAACATCCTAGACAATGCATCTTTATACTACAGCGCAGAGTCACTAGAGACGTTGTACTCGGAGCCTGATAGCTACTTCAGCTTTGAGATGCCACTCACTCCCATGATCCAGCAGCGCATGAAGGAGGGCGGCCAGTTTTTAGATCGGACATCAGCCTCTGGGCAGCCAGATGTCCTGCAGCTTCCCCCTGATGGGGAGGTGAAGCGCTGCACTGAAGGCATCACCAATGGATTAAGGGATATTAGTGAAACACTCTTCAGAGGAGATGTCACGGAAGTCCCTCATTTGGCAAGGTAAAAGCAGTGGGTGAGCTTTCTGTATGCCTGCTGATTTTTCCCCAATGTATGTTTACTTGAGAGAACTGTCTCAGAGTCTAGTTTTGCCTCTTTCAACACTGCACATTTTCTACACTGAAGAATTTCCAGTGTAACAGAGTGAGCTGCAGGAGAGAAGTGAGCTATCCAAACCTGCCTTTCATTAGAAAGGTGCGAATTTAATTTACAAAGGTTTTGTAAGTGATACTTGCGTTATAAAAGGCTGTCCGGTATTGTTGCATCTCTGGGACCTGTCCCTGGAGGAGTTAGGTACCAGTTACAGATGAACCTTGTTGAGTTCCAGTTGTACCTGAATTTGTTAGCAGCAATTTTAGGAACAGTAACACCCTGTTTACATGGACAAGTTGTCCAAATGTTTTTGTTTTGGATGTCAAAGGTGTGTCTCTGCACATAGTTTTTCCTCTCTTGAGGTGGGTGGGAATTTTGCTGGTTGCTTTAGCTGGGACGAGGTTTTGCTCCCACCACATTTATGGGATTAGAGACTGTTAGCTGCTTCTTTCATTTGTGCGCTAGTTACTGATTGAGAGAGGAAGGAGTGTTGCAAAAATGTTAATAATTTCCATTTAGGTAAAGGGAGAGATAAGAAAACCTATTAAGAGAAGAGTCATGTGAAAGGCAAAAACTAGGATAAGTGGTCAGAAAATACTGTGTAATTGTAGAAACTCATGCTGTGACCAAACTTTCCTCATCGTGTGTTGTCAAAGAGGATGGGGAGAGTGAAAGGTAGCAACAGTGGGGGGGTTGAGCCAAAAGCAGTAATCTGTGGAGGGGTGAGGGACCTTGTGAGTGACAAAGATGCCTTGGGTCTCCATCGTCCAGCAACAGGCCATTATCTAAGAGTCCTTAGACTATTCCCTTAGGTGGGACTAGTCTAGTCTGAGCTTTCCTGGAAGTCGTTGGTGGGAGGTCTTTTATCTGTTTTATTCCTTTTGTGCTAGCATGAAAGAAGTCCTTTGACCAGAAGTAGTTTTTCTAATTGTATGGATTAAGGTACAGTTTGCCCTTAAAAGAACAGGCAGAAAGACTTAGCAGTTTAGAACGTTTTACCATCAATCCTGGAAGAAAGGTGTTTAAATCTTGTACAGCCCTGAGCTGCGTGGGGCCAATAGGCAATAAGTGACTGCTAATCTGTTACAACCAGTACGGAGTCAGAAACTGAGGTCAGTCTTGACACTTGCAGCTCCTTACTTGTACTGAACACAGAAGTTGTTGTAAGATGGCAGTGGAGGACAAGCAGCCCATACAGATTCTGATTCTGTTAGCACGTAGTTGCAGCATCTAGTATCTAAAAAGTACCGTCAAGTACAGCCCGCATCGGCTCATCGAGACGGAAGTTATCACGAAGCCACGGTGTGCTTAGATAATGCTTGAAGACACATTAGGTGCCTGCCTAGTGTGGATTTCATTAGGAATTAAGTTAATTTTAGTTTAAATTTGCAACCATAGTGATAAAGGTGACAGAGGATTTTTAAATTCTTCTTTCCCCCCCCCAAAATAAAAAAAGAAGTGTCCCCAACAGCGGGTTTGTTAGGAAGCTCTGCTGTTATACTCTGCAGGGCTCTGTTAGGGATGAGCCCCAAGGGCATGCTCTGTTAAGACAGGTACTGATAAAGAGCGTAGCTGCAGCAGTACAGCGAGCCATGGATGAGCCCCACAAGGTAATCCTCCAGACAATAGCCTTATTAACCACCACCACCACCACCCCATGATATTCTAATATCATGTTGTATTGCACCAGGGTACAAGTGACTGACAGATTGTATGTGCTGCATTGTTGGAGCCTGTGATGAATCATGGTATTACAGAGAGGATCACTGTCTGCATGCTGGGGGCTGCATGGGGTTTATTTGCAGAGGGGTCAAGATGGTGTGTCACTGTCACAGGTGAACCAGAAATAGCTGCTTGAGCCATGGGAGCTATTTCTAGGAGTCTGCATGTGTGGTTGTGTTGCCTGAAGCAATCCCAGGCTTGTTTTTTCAACCAGAAGTCCACATGTATGATACGTGTGCAGTAGCCACTGTGGCAGCTTTGTGCCTTCTGCTCTACATCCTTGTTTCCTATGGTGCCACGAACCTGCGGTTGTGTTGGGGCTGCAGTTTCCCACGTGTAGCACCTGCCTGGTGCTGCAGAGCATCAAAGGGGCGCCTGCTGAAGTGGTCCAGCTCTCCTGGGGAGGGAGGTGGGGGAAGGCAAACCCACCGCCCTGCTGGACCCAGACAGCGTTCCTTGGCCCTGCATCCCGCTGCCACTGGCAGCAGTTTGCAGGCAGCAGCTTTCCTGCGATATATCGTGGAGCCACCGGGGGGCTCTGTGCCCTCTGCAGAGCTGCCCGCTCTCCCTGAAGCCAGGGGTTCCTGCAGATCCCTCTGCCCACCCTGTGATGTGAAGTCACGGGAGGGTGGGTGTAGGCCGGAGAGCAGCTGGAGGACCCCAACCTGCGGGATTGGACAGAGGTGTGGGGTCCCAGCATGTGAAGAGTGGCAGGTGCAAAGTGAAGTGGGAGAATTGGGGATGCAGAGGGTCTTGGGAGCAGAGCAATGCAATATTGCAGTGCGGCACAAGAAGCATAGGCCTCCTTTTCCAGGAACCACACTGCCAACACAAGCAAACAAAAACTGAACCCAAAACCTGAGCAGCTCCCTGTGCTGTGGTATTTTTGTGACATAAAAAATGTGTGGGAAAGTGCGTGGGGAGAGAGTACACTTCCAAGTACCAGTGCTAATTTATGGGGGAACAGAGTGTGAAATACCAGCAGTTCTTCACGGTCTGGTACAGAAGGGGAGGGTGGATGTGAGAGCAAAGAGTTAATGGTTTACACCTGGAAATTGAAAGCCAGTGAGCCAGTTAGGAAGGGAGGAGCAGGTGTTCCCCTTGGCCATGCCCTCCTGATAGCAGGTAGTGGAGCATCACAGTACTTTCTGCATCTCTCTGGAGGGATCCTGAGCATAACTGTCATGCAGACCCTAGATGGCGTGAGGTTTTAATGTGTAACAGCAAGGAAACATAGTCTTGTAATGAATAAGTGGGAGGGTAACATCCTTCTCTGCTCTTAGGAAATCACTGGCTCTGGGAGGGGTCAGCTCTGGTATGTGAAGGCCAGTCACATGCCTTCAGAATTCAAAAAAAAAAAGGAGGAAAAAAGTTATTAGAGGCTTGCAGGCTGCAAGTTCCTATGGGCTCCTGGGTGTCTGGATGTTTCGTTCCTGCTGTCTTCCCTGTCAGCTGCTGGCCGTGGTTAAACGCAGTAAGTCCTGGCAAGAGCCATGTGACGTGCTTGCTCGGACAGCCACCCGCTGCGCTTCCTTAGAGCAGGGGGACGTCAGCTGGCCCCTGCTTTTTCATGCAGGACAAGTTGGCTTGCTTTTGCAAGTAGTCCTTTCCTAGCACAACTTAGGTGCCCTTTGTGTCTGGCCAGGGGAGGAGGGATGGTTGGGGAGACGGGTGTGCAGCTTGCCTTCCTTTGGGAATAGTTCTAGCTTTTGGTGTCTTTTGGGGGGTTTAATCTCTTTCCTAAGTATGTAATGATCATTGTCTAGGGAAAAAACAAATTTCTGCAGCTCAAGTAGCTTTAAGTTTCCCCAGGTGTGGAGGTGGGAGAACTGGGGGAGGAGGGAGAGTGTGTGAGGTTTCAGAGCTGAGAGGCAGCCTTGCTGTGTATCAGGGCACCATGGGGTCCTCAGGAAACGTGCTGAGCCACAGGTTGCCAGTGTAATGAAGCTTGGCAGTGGCAATAAAGATACTGCATTTGGGCTGTGTTTGGTCCCCTTGCCTTTATTATCCCTGCAGAGGTGTAGTGTCCCCACCATTGCACCTGCGCCCTAGGTACTGCACTCCTCCTGCCGGTGGGCTGTGTTGAGACATAGCAAAGCTCAGCCTTGGTATATGGGAGTTCAGCTTGACTGGCAGAGGCAATAAGGAAGACTGTTTGCAAGGTAGTACCCAGATGTCAAGCCTGAGTTTGTATTGCCTGAGCTAGGTGTAAGCATTTACACCAAATCAAAGTAGGAGGAAGGGGATGTATCTTCAAAGCAGTAGGATATATCTGAGGGAAAAGTGAGTTATCTTTGCTATGTATAAAGTGAGTGACAGAGCATCAGTATGTCTAAAACTAAAGTAGGAAGTTCTTTTGGTGATGATCCCCATCTTTCTTTTCCACTTTCAGACTTTAAAGGTAGAATTTCTTTTAATCTTTTTTCTGCATTCTTTATGGCAGACTTCCCGTTCCTTCTTCCCTTGTATGCTACAGTCAGAACAAGAAATTAAAAAAAAAAAAAAAACCACAAAACTTCTGGTGTTTCTTTTTCTGCGTTGTCTTGGAAGGTGTGGTCTCTTTTGGTAGGACATCGCTGTTGGTAGGACATAGCTCAAGATTTTTCTAAATCAGGAGAGACATGAAAAAAAATCTGTTTTGCAGCTCCTAATCCTCAAAAATGCTAAATATTTGCCACCTGCCATCATCATCAAAGAATTGCTTGTGCTCAGCAAATTCTGCAAGTCCTGTTATTTTTTCTTTTTCTTAGAGATGCAAACACAAATTTAGTCACATGTATTCTTTTGTAATTCATGGGGGGAAGAAAACAAATTCCCTAAAGCAATCTGGTGGTTCTCAGAATAAATGCACAAGACTGTAGACTGCAGTTCCCAGAGGCTGCCACGTTCCCCTTAATGGTTTGGGCCTCATAGTAGTAGTTCCCATAGTTTTCTTTCTTCTGCATATGGGCCATTTCCAGTAGTTTCTTAGTTGGCACTCTGCTTATTCCTTTTTTGAGACAGCAGACTTTGTTTACAGATAAACCTGGTTTTGATCCCTTTCTACAAGTTGATTCTGTAAGTCTCCTCCCAGTTTATCAATATCCTGCATGTCAGTTATACTTCTGTTTTTCAGTTTGCACTTTGGTATTTTTGTCCAAGGTAGCTTGTATTTGGTTTTCCATGTAGATATCAGACTCAGTACTTATGTATCTAACACATAACCTTTATTCATTCATTGTATTAGTCTGTCCAACAGCAGTCTCGTAGAAATGTTTTCCCGTTTGAAGACTCACCTTGTGACCTGGTTGAATTTTTTTGTGTAGCATGAAATCTGCCAAGATCCGTGTGTTTGTAAGCAGACAGTTTTTGGCCTTCATACATGCCTCAGCTCATCACAAACTCTGGGACCTAGGAGAACTATGTCTGTCAGAAGGTGGTACTTCATATTTGCTGCCATTCATATGCCTAGGATAAGAAAAGTTATTCAAAAGAATGCCACTGGTCGTTGTCCTAGAAGAGTGAATGTGTCAAATGCATCTGCAGCCATTGAGCAGGCAAACACATGCTGGAGCCCATTTGCCTTCATATGGGCTACTGTGTCTGTCAGTTGTTGAGCCACTAGTAAGCACAATATGCTAGCACAGATATGTTAAATCCAAGAAAAGATAAGTGGCATGGTCTGCAGGGGTAAATTTCTGAACCCGGTAGCATTTTGGCAGCTGAGGATTCGACCCTTCATCGCACTGCTTACTAATTTCAAAAACGTTAAGCCACACTGATCACCTTGGTATTCCCTGTGGGAGGGTGGCATCACTTTATCAAGGTTCTGGAAATACAGAGTTTGCCTTTGTTCTGGCTTATGAAGTGCTTGCAACACCGATTTAGTGAAAGTTTGTAAAACTGCTTCTAGTTCCTAAGTAAACTGTTGTTTTAGGGAAAAAAGGGCTGCTGACTTTTTGCCTCTTCAGTTCTCAGTCTCTTCTGAAAATAAAACAAACAAAACAAAAATCCAGCAGCTGACAGAGACAGAAAAGAAAATGAAAAAAAAAAAGAATAAAGAAGTGGAGCTGCTGATCAGTTCACTGCACAAAGCGCCTCAGTATAGTGCTGTCAGCAGCTCAGCTTCTAAGCTGGCATCTGTTGGCATATCTCCATTAAAGTCAAAGCCATTTAGGTCAGGAAGCTTTCATTCACTGAAACCGAGGCGCCTCTGCCAGCTCTGAGTTGGTCCTGAAGTGCAGCCTGCTACTCATCCATTAGCTGCGACTAGCTGCCAGTCAAGCCCCCCATCCATGTTATTGCTGGTTAACTCTCTTCTTCCTCCGTCCGTCTGTCTGTTGGGATAGAGAGAGGCAGAGCCTGGTGGCTGGCAGGGCGTCGTAGAGGCATGTATAGCTTCAGATGTGATGCGGGAGCACCGGTGAAGAACAGGGCACATAGCGTGCAGACTCCGTGCTAGCACAGCTGGGTGAGCTGTGGATTGATTGGTGGTTGTTTTTCCTTTATTGCGGAAGTCCGTCTGTTATTATTACTAACTTTTCTTTTTGAGGACAGGCAGTTCATTTTGCTGCATGATTGCAATGTGAAGCTCCTGTGCAATACTACTGCCAATGCTGAAATGCTGCTTCTGCACGTCTGCAAGGGAGCCCTAACCGACAGGCTTAAACACCTGTATTGTTACGCATCTGTTTTGCTCCCTGGCTGGGAGGACCAGCTGGACTATCTGCCCCATTAATGTGCATGCCCAGGGCCAGTTTCCAAACAGTTAAACTGAGCCTGAGGAGGGGGGAAGTACTCTGCTGGCTTCCCAGTTTTGTTCCTGTCCTGGAGGATCCTGCAGGAGTTGTGTGGGGAAACGTCATGCTGGTGCTGAGCGCAGGGACGGCTCTTGGTACCCATGGCACGTGGGGGGTCAGTGGGCTCAGGGAAGAGAGCCTGAGGGCTTTCGAAACACTTGGGGCCTGAGTGTTGTCTGAGCCAGGTTACGGGTGTGCAATGCATTCTTTGGGTCTGTTTTTTGATCATACCTGGGGGTCGGTGGGCCAGATCCTGAGCATGGGACTATCCTGATGTATCGAAGAGACTGGTCTCCATATCAGTGCTTCTGTCAGAAATATCCGTTGCGGGGACAGTCCTTGGACACCCTCTGTGGCAAGGGCCAGGTTTTCACTTTCTAGGCATGGGGTCATTAATGTGGTGAGATTCCCTTTGCCATCGCTAACCCCCACCACCGCAATGTAAAGAGCCTGAGGTCGCAAGGGAATCTAACCTGAAGTATTTTTAGCAAAACATTTGTGCTTCAGGTGGCAACAGGCCAGCATGTCTGTGTAATAAAGGACACGTTGTCTCTCGGAAGGGCTGCAATCCTGTCCCTGCGTGTGGCGGGACTTTTTGTCCTAATGCTGTGATCCCATAATGATAGCATTTGCATTTGCTGTAATGCAAGCCTACCAGAAACGGCATTTTTCTGAATGCTTTAGCTGCTAGCTCCCTACTTACCATCGGCAGGAATTCTTTTAATCAAAGAAAAGGGCAGATCATTACAGGGAGCAAGAGGTTATTTTAAAGCAACTTCATGCATTTCAGCCCCTGAAATTGGCTTTGCATATGCATTTTATTGATAACCAATTGGAGATTACAGGTCTTGTTTGTTTATTTTCTACTTTGGTCCTCTCTGTATGGTGTGACAAGACTGAGGTACTTTTCGGTGGATTCTTGGTGGGTACTTTAGGTTGTAGAAACCATCCTCCCCCTTCCTGTGTCCTGGCTGATGCTGTGCTCCTGAGACACCCACTGAATCGAGTTGCAGCAAAGTGCAGCTGTGTCAGTCCTCAAAGAGGGACCTACTTCAAAGCATGTCTTTGAAGAGAATCCATACGTAGGACTTCAAAGCTGCTTAAACCATTCGGAGTAAAATAGCACAGTGAGTCATCTGCTAGGAAAGGGCATTATCTTTATTTTTTATTATTTTTCTCCCCTTCCTACAGTTGTATCTTGGAAAAACCCCGGAGCTGGAGGTAACTGGCAAGGTAAATTGTCTCTTGATGTGATTTTGTGCTTGCTGTCTCCTGGCCCCAAAGAAGCGGGTTCAGAACTGCAGTAAAGCTGCAGCAGAGCTGTTTCCAGCCTGTCTGTGTGGTCGGTCATTTGTAGCAGGAACTGACTCATCACGTCCCACTGCTGCCGGGATTTCTTTGCTTTTTCTGGTGGGGCTTCTCCTTTCAGAGACAGGCTGTTCAAGCATGGCTTTTCAGCTCGCTGAAACAAAATTCAGCCTGTGCCACCCATCATTTCTGGTTGGCTCTGAAATGTGGAAGGGTGTCACTGGCTGAGCATCCACCCCTCTGAAGGGTTGTAGGGCAGGGATTCATTCCGTCAGGGCAGGACTTTTTGCAGAGAGAAGTCTGCTCCCCCTCAGTCCTGGCTGGTGTCAGGGGTATCGGAGTGCTTCTGCCTTTCTGGTGGCCCTGCCACACTGCAAGGTGAGAGCTGCTGCTGAAGGGCTGTTGAATTAGAAATAGAGCGTGCTCTTCACAGCCAGAGTTGATGGTTGTGGTTGAGGGGATGGTGTCCTCTGTTTTGGAACCAGGAGGAGAAGGCAGCTTGGAGTGAAGGCATTTAAAAGAACAGGGCCAGCACAGTGCTGCAGAGGGTAATTATTAGCCCCAGTGTGGCTCCCCGGCGGATGCTGTACCCCTGCTGAAAACATTTGTTCTGGCCCTAGCTTCAGTGAGCCAGAATGCTTCTCCGCCCTTCCTTACTTTTAATCATTGCTGCGTTTTGCTCTGATGGGCTTTGCTGGCAAATGCCTGACTTGAAGGAAAGCTGATGTTAAAGGCGTGCAGATTTATTTGAGAGAAAAAGTTGGTTTTCCTCCTGTTTCCTCCTCCTGTCTTTCCAAAAAGGCCTGGGAAGGTCCCAGCCCTGTTTCATCCAACCTCCCCCTGAAATCAGTGCATCCAGTGTGCTCCCTCCAGACGTGCATGCCAGATGGAGTGGTGTTTCTCGGGGAAGGGCCCCATGTGTGTCCAGGGGAGACTGTGTGCCACAGAGCGTATGTTATGCTTTCGTCTGGCAAGAGCTGCAGGCAGTGACCACCTGGGATCGCTGATGTGTCTGGGCTGAGGGGACAAGCGCTTAGGCTGAGTTGTCACACCCTGCCACTCAGTGTTGACTCCAAATGCCTTCACCTTGTTAGCAGCTGGGGCCGTTGCTCCATGCTGGATCTGAGCTCTTCTCCCATAAAGCAAAATGCCTTTCTTCCTTGGGACAAACCAGAGAATTTTTTCCACAGGAGTTTGCTAAAAAATGAATTGTGTCCCAAGGTTTAAGGCACCTGAAACTACAGTTACTCATGCAGAGGTTTCCAGTTGCAGCCTAGGAGACTGGGAGAGTGCAACATTGGGATGTGAGGTGTCTGTGTCTTCACCATTATGTTACTGGCCTTGCAGCCATTCCCCAACTGTATGTTGCTGTGGAGGGTTTCAGTTTTGGTGAAACCCAAGATGGAGGAGGCAGGGAATAAGTGAATCTAGAATACTCTTAAACAGATCAAGTGTGCTAAGTGCTGAGCACGACACGATTGAGATGCCTTGGCATTGGAAGCTAAATCACTGTAGAACTGGTTGATAATGAAATAAGTGAAGAAATAAAACGTTTCAGACTCTGTCTAGCTGTTACGGTGTGTAACGGGAAACCAGCTTTACAGATGTTACAGTCTGCCCGTGTTTCATCCGTGATCGTGGAGGGATGGCTGCTCCTGTTGGAAGGTATTGAATTTACCATAGCAGCTGTTTATCAAATTGCAGTAATTTCTGCTGGATACACTGGTCACAGCCTGTGTGCTTTCACTGTGAACCTGAGGATGCTTTGGCAGAAGGAGGGAGAATGTGTCAGAAGTGCATTGCTGGAGACAGAAATAAGAAGGTCTAAGGACCTGGTTTCTGGCCACAGCTCATGCACTGTGAAACCAAAGGGGTCTGGTTTATTGTAGCTTCTGTTTCCTGTGTTTTCTGATAGTAGAGATTAATGTAAGAGTCTCTGGATGAAAATGAGCAGCCGTTGCTGTACAGGCAATTACCAGTAGTATCATTACAGTCCCTTTTGGCCTTGAATCCAGGATTAGGGGCAATATAATCTATTACATTTTCAGCCTACTTTTGTCAGTGGAGGTTTCTCATTTTTATGTGATAAAGAGTAAAGCTGCACGAGAAATCCGTGTCCAGTTTTGCTCTGCATCACAAAGCCCTTTCTTGGCTCTATTTAGCTGGTAATGCTGCTGTGGACTCTTTATGTGTAGAAACTGTAGACTGCGGAAGGCAGACCTATTTGCAGCCTTGGTCACTCCTAGCCCTTGATTAGAGTCCTTTACAAGCATTTTACAGAGGGAGGCAAGTATTATCTGTGTTCAGCAGCTGGGGAGACTGAGGCATGGAAGGAAAATGGTGCACCTGGAGAGACTTGGAGGTAAGAGGAGATGTCAGCCTTTCCCCTGAGTAACACCCCACCAGACACTGCTAAAATGACCTGTCCCAAAAGCAGTTTGCAGTAGTCATGCACAGGGCGTCTATATTTCCTAGGTCTTCAGTGGCGTGGGCACTGAGTCTTCTCAACACCTAAAAAACTTGAGAACTGGTCACTTTAATGTTAACAATCTGATATTTTCCTGAACAAGAGGCTTATGTTACAGACAACCTATATTGTTGATTTCATTGCATTCTTGTACCTATTACGTAATAAGCTGATAAACAGTCGGAATAACTGAAGAAAGCATCCCTTATTCTTTTACCTGTTATGTGTACGGGGATCCCTCTATCAGGATGAAGTTTTAAATCAGTAAGCTTGGAAGATAAGGTTTCTTATGCAGCCTTGTTGGCTAGTTTTGGTGAGCAGGGGAAAGAGCACGCTCTCCTTCTTGCTGGGTGTTCCTCCTTCACATCCCAGCCACTGCTGCAAGAGGAAAAACAGAAGCTGGGAGCTGCCGTACTGTTTATTTCACTAAGTGGCAGATGCTGGCACTTCCTTTCTTTCTAAACTTATAGTGGTTTGCGGTAACGTTGACTCTTGTAGTGCACTGGTTCCTAGCAGGGTGCAGATGTTTCTTGTCAGCTTTGGCCATCTTTCAGGGCTATAAATATTGCCTTTAATAAAGAGCAGTGGTGAAACAGGGCTGTTATTTATGAGCGAGGCTCTACAAGTTGGCATGGCTTTTGAAGCAGCTTTTGTACGTGGAAGGCTCCATAGATGTGTTAGCTCACCTGGTTATCCTTTGCTCTTGTCAATTGTTAGAGCTGGGAGTTTGAAACCAGTCATGCCTGATTTGAACGGACAAGGTGCTGCTTGGGGCGTGTGTCAGAGGACTCTGGAGTTTGCTTTCTTCACAAGTTTGAAGCAGACCAAATTTAGAGAATTTTGGTCATTGGCTAGTGCTTTTGGAAAAGGCTCAGGAGGCATTTCCCACAACAACACTATCAGGAGGGGCTTTTTTTGTTTCCCGGGGTAGCTGGTGGTCAGTGATGTTAATGCTGTGGGAATTGTATTTGCGGTATTAATCCCCTGCACTGAGACTAAGCCCCTTTTGTTATAGCACCTTATTATTTACACTGAAATAAATGCAAAATCAAATCCCCAGTACTTGTAGGAACAGGTTAGATATCTGTTTTCCCCAGTGCTTGTTAAAAAAAACTTGTACCCACAGTGTGGATGTGTGATACTTTTGATGTTGTAGCAGCACTAGGAGGATGGAAACAGAGGTGAAATGTGCAAGTCTCCTTCCTGTAGGAGCACCACATACCTCCTTCTCTTAAACTGTGTGTGGGAAGAGAGGTAGAGCACAGGTGATGATTTGTGTGGAAGGAGGCATGCAGAACAGCAAAGATTTTTATTTTAAGCTCACATTATATGAAAATCTCATCCTTAAAATGGTTAATAACTGGCTAGCAGACATTTCAGTAAATGGCTGGATAATTGTTACTGGAGCGCAGTGATCGGTTGTTCTAACCGTAGCTTGTCAAGCTTGAAGATTACAGTGGTATATGAAACCGTGGTATGTTAAAGTGTTGTGTTTAAAATCATCTTTAACTCATTCCACTCATATCTGCCCTGCGCATGACCCCTGTTGATCGTTCATTAGCCCTGTGTAAACGAGGATTTAGTGGAAAGAATTTCTGTATAGTTGTTTTTTTTTTTTAAACAGAAATGCTGTCACGCACACAAATGCACTCACAGAGCTGAGGTTTTGCAAGAATTTTCACGCCGGTGTCAGAGAAAAGCTTTTCCAAAGTTAAAAGCCTGCCTGTGTGCAGGGGTGTGTATGTGGGTGTGCACTTTCTGGTATGGAGGGCTCTTGCCTCTTTGAGGGGAGAAGCAAAGCAGGCACACAGCTCAGCCAGAGCTTTCCTACTGTAGTAGAGGTAGGAGGAATCTATAAATGCATGACTTATGTAAAGTGCCTTGGGATTGCCATGCTGAACATCCTGACTTTGAGCAGCAGATGAGGGAAATTATTGCCACCATGAGGGAGCAGGAGAGCAAGCAGTTCTCCAGGCTGGCCTGGGTGGCTTCTGTCTCTGTCCAGCTCCCCAAACTGGGATTCTTGCTTCGAGTCCTGCTTTTTCTAGCAGTGCCTCCCTGTGGGATGCCCGCTGCTCATGGGTGGCACGGAAACCACTGAGACTTCTGCGGATGTTATTTTAGATTTGGGGAGTTATATTGTTTCCAGGACAACTGGGGAAAAATGAGGAAGGGACTTGTGCAGAGTCAGCTTGGAGCTACTGAACAGCCTGTCTTGCTTGCTGCATTTTCCCTTGGAAAATGGCTAGTGGCCTAGTTTTAGAGGGACCCCTTCAAGCCAAGCAAGTGATTGAGTTAAAAAATACTACTGCAAGAAGCAAATGAGGAGGCAGTGTTGTCAGGTGCAGTTGTAGGCTGGTAATAGCAAACAGCTTTCTGTGAAGTGAGCCCAAGTTGTGGACACTCAGCACGCTCAGAAGGTGAGTGCAGAGCAGAATGTGTTTCTTGACTGGAAAGCCCATATTTGGGTCTCCATGTTTAACTCTCCTCACCTCTGATGACTGCTAAATAAATGTCCCTGTTCTACACAGCTCCTTCAATTAAGTGAAATTTGCTATATTGTGTAATCGTGCCTCTGTAGCATTAATTGCCTTCTATTCTAAGAGGAATTAAATCCTTCTTGAAACTGTAATGTCATACTTTTTTTCTTTCCATGTTCTTTCTGTCTCATAGCAATGCTGAACTGCAGAATATGGTGTTAGACTCCAGTGCTGCCATGGGAAGCAATGAACTTCAGAATAAAGATGCCGCTGGAGCCCTTGGCCACGATCTCAGCAATGGCAGCAACAGCGATTTGGAAGCAGCCAGGCGGCTGGCTAAGCGCCTCTACCACCTGGACAGATTCAAACGCTCTGATGTGGCAAAGCATTTGGGTAAAAAGTATGTGGTGGTATGAGGCCTTTGGCCACATTGTTCTTCTTGCTGATTCTGGAGGGGTTCACTCTCAAATGATAACCTGTACTTATTTATTTGTTTGTTTAAAGCAATGAATTCAGCAAGCTTGTGGCCGAAGAATACCTTAAGTTTTTTGACTTCACAGGCATGACGCTGGACTACTCGCTCAGGTACATGCCCGTTTGCTGAACTTATGTTCTTGTTTGAGTAACGGTGCTGTTTGCTGTGTTGTCCTGATTGAAGTGGGTGCCCTGTGGGGATTAAGAGGGTCAAGAGAGGGATGTGATGCATTTTTGGGATGGAGCCTTTCTCTTCTGTTTGGCTTGGCATGCTGCTATACTCCAGAGTGCTGTTGGAGCGGTGGCATTTCCTGGAGAGTGAAGTCTTCGGGTGGACTTGCTTAGAGATGGTCCTTGATGCAGAGGAGATGGAGAAAAATGACCAGTCACTCAGTAAACAGGGGACTTGCAGTCTACCAGGTGCTGTTGGGGAATGAAAGTGCTGCTCACGGCTAAGCTGCACAGACTTTTTGGCTGATGCCTTGTGGAGCTTGCTCTGCCTGGCTGCAGTGCACGAAGCCAGGGCCAGGATTTGATGTGGCTCAGCAGCCCCCCTTGCTGCTATGCAGAACAGCAAAAGCTTCCACATGGAAAATGCCGTTGAGAGTTTGGTAGCTGCCAGCGTGGGTGTTTGAAAACCCAGCCCTTCAATTTTCCTTCCTTTTTTTACACTGGAGTTAAGCCTCCATGTTGTTTGTTTTCAGTATTATTTTTCTTAGGAGGCAAAACACGAAGTTTGTGTAGCAGTGGCCTGTTAGCATGGTTGCTGCTGTTCTGGTATTTAAAGGAATTTAAAGTGAGTTTAGATCATCTGGCTGAGGTTACTCAAGTGAATTATTGTTTTTTGCTAATGATACAAAACCAGGAGGTCTGCACGCCCCTGCCAGTCTCCTTGCAAATGCATTTCCCAGGGAGCTGATGCCAGGAGACTGTGGCAGATCCCAGGGAAAACCCAGGAGTCCTGCCTGCCAAAGGTGGTGGAAAGGAAACACACTTGTGGAAGAGTGACCCGCCTGCTCCCGTGGCAGGGCGATCAGAGCCAAGCCGGAGCACTCGCTCAGCGCAGTGCAGGAGGAGCTGGGGTGGTGGGAGGTCTGCTGCTCCTTCCGGGTTTTAGCAGCCCTGAAGCACGATGCTAAATATACCCATCTTTTAAATTGTGAAATCCAACACCTAATTGCTTTGTGGCACATATTTAGGAGGTCTCTGCTCCCAGTAGATCTCCTGTTGATATTAATAGTCATGACCTTCTCTAAAATATGTCCTGGCTCATGTGGGACTTAGACACGCCAGTGGTTTGCTGAGGTTTAAGAGTAGCTGCAGTGACTGCTGGCAGCATGCCCTGAGGGCGTGACAGAGCGTGGTCCTGAAGCATGGGGGAGCCAAGGCGTGCTGCCTCACGCTTGCAGAGAGTGAGAGGTAACTGCCCTGTTGCTGCTGGCTTGCTCACAAGCTGTGATTTGTTAAGCATTTTGGAGCCCGTGGCAGCAGCCCAGACCCATGCTACCCTCAGGCTGTGGGACACTGTTGTGCAGTGCATATCACTGTCGGTGGCAAGTCTGTGATATGGGGAGGGTTGTTCCTTCATTGTACTGCTCTTCTTTCACACCCTGGACCCACATCACCCATGCATCACCCGAGTGCATCTCTCATGTTGTCTGCAGAACCACACAAGGCGGGGAGGTGGGACCGCTGTTCTAGCCCCTCTCCAAGTCCATCCCGGTCCTCCCGGTTCCCTCCAGAAACTTGCTTCCCTGGCCCTTGGCCACAGCATTGTGCTCTGAGAGCAAAGAACCTGCCTTGGTTTCATCACTTGTCTCTCCGAGGTGGCTTCCAGGGGGTTAAAGGTGCTGAAGAGGAGGAGAGGGTGTAGGTTGATGATGCCTGGCGTGAGGAGGGGGTGTCGCTGGAAAGAGCCTGAGCTGGAGGAGGAGGAAAGATGGGTAGTTGTCAAAATGTCCCATGAGGTAGGAAGGGAAGAGAAACCCTGCGAAGACTCAGTTGTATCTACTTGTGAATTGAGTTATTTGCAATACATTACATGTGAAATTAAGTTATTACCAGGCAGATCACACTCCGTATGGGTGCAAGATGGTTGCAAGTACAGCCTTGTCTCTGACCTTACATCAAAGAGAAAAAATTAATGTTTATTCGTCCAGGCTAGATAGATGTGAATGTTCCAGCAACACATTCCATGTCTCACAGATCTGGTGTTAGTTTCAGTCTCGTGGGGTATTTAAAAATTATCTATTAGGCGCTCACTTAGTATGCCATCTTGCTTTGGACCCAGAAGGCTTGTGTTTTCAGGCTTTTCTTAGAAGCATCCTGACAAATGAGTGTAGGCAGATACCGCTGAGGTCGTCTCTTGGCTCCAGAATGTGGGGATTTTGGGAAGCGCAGAAGTTCTTCTTTGGCTGTGAGGCACGTTTTTCTTGCAGGAAGAATAGCAGCATGGTTAAGAGGCGTGGTTGTTAAGCGTTGGATGAAGAGTGGAAGAAGTGTGTGTGTCCCACCTCTTTACACAGGCTTGCTGGCTATGTCTAATGAGCACACACAGGTGTGCACCAGGCCTGTGTCCTGGACTGTCATGAGCAGGAACCCAGGAGGTCTAGGTTGCTCCTCCCACTGTTGAAGCTCAATGGGAGATGTTGTGACCTCTTCCCCAGATGTTTTCTGCAGGTCAGGTAGTCACACTGCCTTCTGCAAGGTGACTGGTGTTGTGCTGGCTGCTCTGGTAGGTGACCCTCCAGCAGGAGGCCCGCACATGAGTCTGCAGTGCAGCCACCCACTTGACTTCACTGCCTGCAGTAGCTCCTCTTATTTGTATGGGAATACTAGTGAGTATAAAGTTAAAAGGTGCAGGGGTGACAGACGATTAGAAAACTACAGAGAACACCCTGGATGTCTGTCATGCATAAACAACACCTGCTCCAGTTCCTTCCCCAAAGAAAATAAAAACATTAAAAGTAAGAACAGCTCTTTCAAGTGCTGTAATTGCTTATTAGTTTGTATATTCTGTGGCTGACATCAGAGGTAATTTAATTCCTCCTTCATTTAGTATAATGTTGGGATTAACTGCACATGGGATAATAGACTGTTTTCCTAGAAAGGCTCCTTGGAACCAAATGTCTAGTGTGCGCTTATGTACTTCTTGCTCTGAAGTGTGCTTTGCTATGTGCACTGTGAGGCAAAAAAAGATTTATGACTTTAATTTCACCGTTTTCTGCTCTTCTTTTAGGACTTTCTTTAAAGCCTTTTCACTTATTGGAGAAACTCAGGAACGAGAGAGAGTTTTAATCCACTTCTCCAGCAGATACTACCAGTGCAACCCAAACACCATTTCTTCTCAAGGTAACTTTGTTTCTGATATGAATGTGTTTGGTGGTCTCCCTCTTCTTTCATTCTCGCCTTCAGTAGCATGTATGCTGCATACCTGGGAATTGAAGGTATGTAGTTGCCGTGCCACACTTTAGAGACTGCCTGTGGTGAGTATTGAAACCCTCCACATTTCTCCACTCATAATCATGATAAGGCAGTGAAAAATCTGTATTTATCCCCAGTCAGGAAAGATGTTTAGACCTACTCAGTTGTAGCATCTTCAAATTTGAATATCCTCACTTGCGGTTTCTGGTCTCGCTGACCTCCAGCATGTATGGGTACCTGTACTGTCTCATCTCAGGTGGAAAAGAAGCTGTTTGATTTCCATGCTCCGTTCAGTGCTTGTGTCTCTGCATGCACTGGCAGCAGGCATGCCAATTCTTGCCAGTTGTGGGGGTGAATTTTGGGTGCTGTATCCAGACCCTGGCAGGGTTTCAGCTCGACTAGCTAACATCAGTCGGAGTCCTGCCTCCTTGCCAATGTTTTTAGTCATTTTGGAAGTGGATGGGGAAACAAACAAGCACACTGATCAAACCTGAGAAAGTTGTCATTGGAGAAGAGGACAATCTGTCCGCTGGCACAGCTGTTGCGTTCAGCCAGCCATGCTGGCAGAGGCATGTGGCCCTGTGGTTGCAGTGCAGGCTGATCACACGCTTAGAAAGGGAGGAGGGCAAGAAAGAAAATAAGCACATGCTAAACTGTGCCTTTAGTTTCAAGTGTAAGTGAGAAGGAGCTGCTACACTTGGAGGTACACACTTGGGCCACACTTCCTTACCACTTGCTTTGTGACCTGCCCCTGTTGCAGTGAGGTGAAGTTTGTCCACTTTGCGCCTGTTCAGCTTTACTGGCTGGCGTGCTGGGGAGGGGTGCGACTGGATCTGCTCCTATGCTATATCTGTCCTCTTCCTAATGCCTTTCTTGTTTCAAGACACCACAGGCAGTCAGTCAGAGTAGGTGTGTCGTGTCCAGATTGCAATAATAACTTGCACGTTGATGTGGCAGCCTTACTCTAGGGTCCAGGAGGGACATTGCCACTTCTGAGCCTGAGTAAGCATTTAGATTAAAGTGAGCCCTGCAGACTTTGCACAGGTTTCTATATAATTCTGATGTTGTATTTCTGCTGTCAGTAGTTGAGTGCTATACTGCAGAGGTATAGTGCCTGCTCCTTTTAGTGGAAATCCAGGATTGCATTTGCCTTTCTCTTTTCTCCTTTCTGTTTTCCATCCTCTGGATGCATTTGCGGTTTAGAAATGAGAGGACAGGCTACTCTAGAGAAATGCATATACCTGAACTGAAGCACCACAGCCCCAGATTCAAGCTGCTTCAGATTTATTACTGCTGGTGATAATAGTTCTCTCATTTCATGCTCTGCTACAGTTTGGCCACGTTGCTTGGTCCTGTACAAACATCGTAAGAAAACAAGGTCCTTACCTTGGGGAACATCTTTTTGTAGTGTCTTCATCTTGCACATATTTAAGCCTATGATAGTCACACTGACTGTGAGAGATATCTATCCTCATCCCTCCTTCCTTTTGCTTCACAGCACAGAGGGATCTGTCATTATCTGGATGTGGCTACAAAGGTTTTACGTACATCTCTCTGCAGTGTGTGCGTGTCTCATAAATGACTCTGTGTCTTTGACACCCCTGTGAGAGAAGGGAAGGTGGTACCGTGTGTTTATGAACAAGAGAATGGAGAAAATATTTTTCCTAATGTGTTCCTAATGTTTGGAAACTGGCTAGAGGCATCTGGATTTTTAGAGGTGATAAAATGCACCGCAGGTGCTGTCACCTTCATCTGGATTTGTGCACAGCCAATACATTTTGGGTTTTGAAAGGAGCACCTGGAAAATGAGGAATATGAAATTGGTATCCACTTTTGCAAATGACAGTCTACACTGACTTTCCCAAGTCTGCCACAGTAACTTCAGTTATGTAGCTGCATGTACAGTCTGTCTCTTCTAGCTCATTGTTGAGGGCCTTTGCTGCAGAACCACCTTAGGAATTGCTGGAGCACTCTCTACCCAATGTGGAGCCAAGGCAGCATAAATAGCTGACTGAAGTTCTCCAAAATTCAGTCTAACTGAGCCCTGAATGAGGAGCGGGCCAGAGGGAAAACAGGATACCATGCTGTATCTGCTCTGCACACAAGAATGGGTGTATTTTACTGTTCCCCTTCTGCCCTGAAATACATGAAGAAGAGGGAGCTGATTCAGGCTGTGGTATTGGTATTAGGAATGGGTGATGGTGTGGTTTCCTGTCTAGTTTGCTTCAGCCATGGGTGCTGCAAGATAGTTTTGACAGTCATTAAAAGATGAGAGGAAGGCTGTCCTGGCTTGGCAGCAGCAGGATGACCTCACTGTTCATTTATTTAATTATGTGTATTTCTTGATAAAACAGATTCTCATTAGGGGAACAGACTCAATTAGGCTATGAGGCTCCATTTCAGTTGTTCTTAAAGGTCCAGGTGAGGATTCGCATGTGACTCTGGTTATGTCTCTTTCTGCAGATGGAGTTCACTGTCTCACGTGTGCCATGATGCTGCTGAACACAGACCTGCATGGCCATGTGAGTATGCACAGCTTTGCGTAGACTGCTCCTATTGACACTGTGCTTGGAGGGGGTCGTCTTCTAGCAGCAGATTCCCTTTGTTGGTGGCCTGCTCCTAAACCACCCTTGCGGACAGCAAACAGTGAGAAGGCTGTACTCCCAGACTGTTGTCCTGGGCAGGGCTTTCCAGCATGCCCAGATCAGTCATATGTAAGCCTGGCATTGTGCCGGGTTTTGCCATAATGTGTGAGGATGCTCCTTGTCCTCAGGCCCATGTCTTTCTGGTGTGCTTCACATCCTTCCCTGGCTACAGCAGCTGGCCCTGGCCAGGAAGCTGTGGTTTTGATTGGCCTCCCTTTTCCAGTATGTAAAAACATTTGGGAAGGCAGAAGAAAGGAGGGAGGTGAAGAGGTGCTGGGAAGGTCACAAGGGGAAGGTCATGTGTGCAGGCATCCAGTGGTAGGGGGAGATCTGGTGGAACCAGCGTTCTACTCAGCCAGGGTAATGATGGGTGTGCCCAAAGCCAAGAGAGTGGAGGGGGGATGTGGGCATCCTGAGTGGGAGTGCTGTTGCCCCACTGCACATCTCTCTCCACTGCTTGCCTGGGGGAAATATCATTTCAGTTTGAGTCCTCTTAGTCACACCAGTACGGGTTGCCAGCAGTCGTAGGACACGTATTTCAGCACTCCTGGTGCAATATGTCTGCTCTGTATGATATTCCCATGCTGATAGGATCCTTGAGTTGGGATGGAGAGGGAAAAACACAGGGAGCATGGCATGACAGCATGCAGGAGCAGTGGCTTCAGCCAGGTGGCTTTGGGGCTTTTCTCTGCCTGAGGCCCTCCACTGCACTGCCAAGGACTCTTCCAGAAGGGCCTCAGTTGGGAGCTCTTACGCAGCGGGGGTGGTGGGTCGGGCAGCGGGAGGTGGAAGCACCCTGGGTCTGTCTCTAAGGCCTGCATGGCCCCTGTGGGTGCTGCTTTACTGTGGGTGCAGGTAATGAAGCTGAGGCTTGTGTGTGCTTCCCCAGGGGTTTTGACGCCTACCTCCCATTAATTGAATGCCTTTGTCTGAAAATTGTAAAAGTGGGAGGGGAAGGGAGTTGTGAAGAATTTTTTCTCTGAAGGCTGAGCCTTCCCTCACTGAGGAGTGCGTCAGTCACGTGGGAGGGTGAATGAGGGTATGGGAATGTGCCCTGGTGTGCCTTTTGGCACACACCGCTTCTCTTGATCACACCTGAGACTGCCTGCACAGGTGTCCTGCTCCCAGAGTGATGAGCAGCCTGAGGCACTTGCCCTCCAGCCTGCCTGGCCTTGCAGTCCAGGGCGGGAGACTAAATGGTTGTGTGTCAGCCTGACAGTGTTTCCTGTTGCTCCCTGCGATGCTTTAGTGGGCCTTACTGTCTTCAATAGGTACTTGAGTAAATGATTTGTATCTGACCCATCTGACTCTGGCTGTTGCAGCGTGCAACTTTGGAGGCTTATCCTACTGGTAGTCGTTAATACCCTGTTACATGCACGAAGCTGTAATGTTTGCCAGACTCCTGCATGTGTCTCCCCTCTCTTTCTGTCTCTCCCTGCCCCCGTCCTCCCCCAACCCTCCTCCCCCTGCCACCCTCTCCCCACTTTCCTTTAATTTTGATCTTCCTCTTACTGTTTTGCATTTTTCCACACAGGTGGTAAGTTGGGCATTTTTGACTTGGAATGCAGCACCTTGCAGATATACACTAATTGCCTGTTTCCTAACAAAGATAATGCTCTGACCCATCCTTCGCATGATTCTGCTAGAGCAGGAAGCGAATGAGTCACAGGGCTCATCTACATGGAGTTCCATTTGTTGCTGACATACTGATCATAAGTGCGGACTCTTTTATTTCACAATAATCTCAACTACTTGTAGGGCTGTAGTGCAGCTGCTCTGCCTTCAGTTCACACTTTCCCTTAACTCTTGTAGACAAACTTTTATCCCTTTATTTATGCCTGTCTTGCCACATTTCATTCTCTTTGTAACTAAATCGTTTTTGCTAGCTGTGTCTTGGACATGCATGCTCGCTTCTTTGCAGGGAGGTCATCACCCAGGCTGTGATGCTAGAGGCTTTTAAGGTATCTCTAGACTGCCAGGCACATCTTCTGTAACCTGTGTGGCACTGTGTGGAGGTGTTAGCTTTGGTCCTGGAGCAAAACAGGCATTTGTCTGCAATGCCAATTATCTCTGTGAGTGAAATGTGCCACACTGCTGTTGGCTTTGGTCAGCATGGGGAGGCTGCAAACTGCCATGTGGAGGAACCAAACAGAAGCAGGCTGAAGTCTGTTGCAGGGAGGAAGGAAAGCATTTGCAAGTCTAGTAAAACAGCTCTAGCATGTACCCAAAGACTGCAATTACAAGCTGTATTCTGCAAGCTTAGCAACCAGAGAGCCAGGGTTACAGCCAGACTGTGTTGTCAGGAGCCTTCATGATGTGGGAAGCAGTGCATCATGTGCCTCTCCAGAAGTATCTCCTCTCTTGTGGAAAGCAGCGTTCCTGTCTGCTGTCTTTCTGCTGGTCTGTGCTGGCCACAGGCTGCAGGATCTTCCTTTGTGGGTACATGAGGCTGACGGTCAAGGTTTGCTGTTTTTCCATCTCTCCCTGATCATACATTATGGAAGGGAAGTAGAGGATGTGCGGTCCAAGCTGTCATGTAACTGTAACATGGAATGACCTGTAATATCACAGAATCATAGAATGGTTTAGGTTGGAGAGAAACCTGAAGATCATCGAGTTCCAACCCCCCTGCCGTAGACAGGGACACCTCCCACTAGACCAGGTTGCCCAGGGCCACATCCAGCCTGGCCTTGAACACCTCCAGGGATGGGGCCTCAACAGCCTCTCTGGGCAACCCGTTCCAGTGCCTCGCCAGTATTACTGACTGGTGTCCTTGGTTGGGCTCCGCTCCTGTGTTAATTTGGGCTCTTGCTCCTAACCCAAGCCACTGTCTGCACCCAAAGCCTTTCTACCATATTTCTGCAGCCATGGCATACCCCGACTGTGTAGAAGTCATCTTCATCTCCTTCTCCTGTCTGGCAGCAGTGGCATCCCCAAAGATACTGTGGTCATCACAGGGCCCTGTTTTCCCACTGCCTTTGCCATGTCTCGCAGGCTGCTTCATCCCAGGCTGCTTTCCTTTCCTCAGGTCTCTCTGAGCTCCTTTTTCACCAGCTCAGTGTTGTCATTGCTGCCTGTTCAGAAGGCTCTCCCTGTGCCAAGCATGGGACTTCTAGCACCCAGTGGACTGAGTACAGACACCTTCTCTGAGGGGTGATGAAGACTGGGATTTGAGCAGTTCAGGGCAGCCTCAAGCGTCCAAATGGTGCATTTTGGGTCCTACATGAACATTGCAGTTCCTTTCCTGTTTGTGGCTCAGTTGGGCAACTTTCAGTTTGAGAAACAGACAGAAAGAATGAAAAGAGAGAAATCCTATGGAAATGTCAAGGCAGCCTCAGCCTGTGAATCAGGAAAGGTAATGGCTGCTCCTGGGCATCTTACTCCAACTCAGGGCAGTTGCTATTGGAAGGGAGCATTGGAAATCTTAAGAGAAAGGTCTGGAAAGGGCCTCAGTTGGCTGTTTTCTTATGCTCCACAGCAGGATCAAGTAGACCTTTTCCATCAGAGGCTGGTAGAGCCTCTGGAGACATGGGGGTGTAAGGCACCGTGCAGATACCAGGGAGCTTCATCATCACCCTCTTCGCTATCCTCCACTGTTTAACTGTTTTTCTTTTCGGATGGGTGTGGGGGACGTGGGGTCTAAATGCACCTTCCCTTCTCTAACCATATTCACACAAGGATATTTGCCTCTCAGTAATCTTGGGAATGCCTTCTTAGTGCTCCCTGCCTTGGGCTTAAATGAGATGCAATTTATCTGATGTTGTTTATTTATGCAATTTTGGAAAGCAGCATGAATATGATGCTGTGTTTTTTCTGCCATCCCCTCCAGAACATTGGGAAAAAGATGACCTGCCAAGAGTTCGTTGCTAACCTCCAAGGGATGAACGATGGCAAAGACTTTCCAAAAGGGCTCTTGAAGGTAAGAAATGAACTGCAGAACAGGGATTTTGTTTTTAGTGAGAGATGGTTCAAAACAGAACACCCTGCTTGTATTTTCTGAATCTTAGTTGTCAGACAGGACAAGTGATGGGCATGTTTCTCCTCCTAGAACATATATAATCCATACGGTGTTTATTCTGTTGTTTTCCGTCTTGCCTTTACTTGATTGTGATTGAAACTCTGCAGCATGGAGAGGTAAGGCTGAACTCCAGTGGGGCCAGCTCTAGAGCCATGTGTCTTGTAAGCTCATGCTGTCCCAGAGTGCTGTCTCCTGATGAAAGTGGACAGAAGCAGCCAATTGGTTCCAAACATTGAATACGTAAGGGCTAATCCTGAGCTCTGTGTATCTGGAAGGCGTGTGTGTTTTTTCATCAAAGGTGCTTTGGGGTTTTCACATTAGAGCAGGAGATGTAATTTCAGATTAGAATGTGTTGTCTGGCACAGGCTGCTTTTCTTTGGGTTTTGTTCATTAAGTTTGTGCCAGGAGTTAAATCTGAAGAACAAGGAAAGAGGCTGAGCAGGACGAATCTTGTTTCATAGTCAATAATAATGAGAATGTTTCATTTCTCTTCTGTCTGATTGCTGGCATGAAACAGCATTCTGTTTGAATAAAGAGAGGAGCGCATACACTAGAGTTCATGATTTTTTTTGGTAATGGAAATAAAAATGAGAGGTTGCTGCATCTGAGAGCTGACCCAAAGCCTACTGAAGTAAATGAAAAGAATTGCTGTATCTTCTGTGGGTTTTGTGTCAGGCCCATTGTGAATGCAGATGTACCTGCATAGTTAACAAGTAGCAGACTTTGTTTTCTAGTATTGGTAGTTTTCTTCAGTTTCTCCAGCCTCTTCAGGGACCTTTTTGTTGGGCCCTCCTGCCTCAGTTCTTACTAAGGAGTTTGGAATATAAACTCAACCCCCTTGTTTTTAGATTTAATGTCTTTATTTTTTAAATCTGGATACAGAGTATTCATCTGACAGCAGCAACATTTAAATTTTTTTTTTTTTCCCAAGGAATCTGATTTCTCACTCTGCCATAGAGAGATGTGTTGAGATTAATTTGCAGGCTAATTACAATCCTTATTGAATAAATAGGTCTCCAGACTGTGTTTAAATAACCTTCTGAGTGTACTGATGAGAG
>NW_009648902.1:683741-696792 GCF_000708025.1 Charadrius vociferus
GACAGAATTATGCAGTTGGGGCTGTATTTTGGTGTTTAGCGCTGACCTGCTAATGGTAAGGCTGCCTGGCTCTTTGCCAGCACACCCAAAGCAAGGGCCAGGTCTTTGGATTTTTTGGATGTAGCCGGTTGGAGGAAACCTACTGTCGGTGCCCTGCCTCCTTGAGGCTTTCTGCCCTTTTCTGTGTGCTGCCCTGATGTCTTGGGGGCAGAGGTGGCACCCAGCCTCAGTCTCTTGTCTGGCTTTGTTTGAAGATTTGCTGGTGATCTGTCCCTTCTTGTTTTCATTTATCAGTGGAGGGGAGTGGAGTGAGTGGCAGTAGTTGTATTTCAGTAGCATCATCACTGTGTCTGTAGCAGCCACCTTGCCACTAGATATGTGATTACAAAGACTTAGCAGAAATTAAATTTGCATTAGTCTCAATAAATTAAATTCACAGAGCCCTCCTACAGCACAGCGCCAAAGTGCATGTGGCTTGCCGGTGCATTAGCAGTGTAACTAATGAGCATCGGTGAGGCTGCGAGCCATCTCCCTGCATCCTTCCCCAGCCGCCTGGGAGAGGGAGGACAGTTTCCACAGGGTGGCAGTGTGCCCCTGTGGGAGTGAGGTCCTGAACACCCACTGGTGAACAGTGCAGACCCGCGGGGAAGCTAGTGGACTTTTCTGCCTCACTGGTCTTTCTGCGTTCCCCTCATGGTTCTGCTGCATCCCTGTATGAAGCTTTGCAACTCTGCTGAGCCCCGGAGCAAAGCTGAGTGGTGCTGGAGGGGAAATAAGAGCGGGGAGATACTAGGAAGTGCTTACATCTTTGCAGGCAGTATTCACCCAGGGCTTGGGGAGCTCTCCGCAACATTTACCCTGGATCCAATTCAAGTCAAGGCTGCAAATACTGCTTGGGCTCTCTAGGGTGCTCACTAGACAGGTAGAAATCAAATGTTGCCTTCAGTCAATCCCATTACCCTTAGTGCTACTGAGTGTAGAGTGTGGCCCTGAGCGTTTGTTTTGTCTGGATAGGACAATAGCCCTTCAAGGGTGTGGGAGGGACACTTCTGTCTTCTTTGTGATCAACATCAGAAAACTTCTGATGTGAGATCTGAGTCCTTCATTGCACTCCCGTGAGGGAGACATCTCTTTGTTTTACTAAGTTTTTTGCCAACAATAAGGATGCTTTGGTAAACACCGTAAGTCCTTCAGGATGTGATTCTTGGTGTGTCACTGAAAGTGCTTTGAGAACAGAGATTTTACTCTGGCTAGAGATGGAAATGAGAAATGCTGATAAGATCTTGCTCACGTTTTGTCTTTCTGTCTGTTCATTAATATTGAAAAGAGTTTTGCTTTTGTACACGCATCTGCACAAAGATTCATTTCTTTTTCTTCTTCCTCGTTCCTTTTGTCAGATCTGAGGTTGCTTTTAAAGTTGGAACCTAGAAAGGCAAATATGCCAAACTGTGATTAGAAGCATGGTTGTCCCAATGGGATCTGCTTGCAGTATTCATATAGTCAGTACTTTGCCAGGCAGGCAGATATGTGTACCTTCCCTTTTATTCCTCTGGTTCAACCGTCTGTCACACATCCCATTAATCTGCCATTGGCTGCTGTAAAGACTAGATGTGGAGACAGTAACCTGATTTCCGGCTATGTACTCTCAGTGCATACTGACCTGAGATTGATAGTTTATCTCACTGTAGTGTTCCTGTATGCCGTCATACTGGGGCAAATTCCTTGTAAATGAGAAACAGCATCCCAAACTGTGATTCTCTTCTCTGGTGTAAATCAGGAGCATCTATCTCTGTGGGTCTGGCTGGTGTAGAAGGTGAGTCAGGTGTGTTAAATCCAGGCAGATTAAGGTTATTGAAAGTGAAATTTCTTACAGGCAAGAAAACTTTTTGAAACTCCCATCCTTTGACTCTGAGCTCAGTCTCCAAGCACACAAATAATTTTATATTGTATCAAGCTGTGAACAGGCAAGGTGATCCTGAATTTCAGCTTTGATCTTATACTTTCCTGTAGCAAAGGTCCCTTTGTCCTGGTTAGTTGAAGCCCTGGAAAGAGCGCTAAATACCAGGAGCTGTGACAGCCCATGTTTTAGTTAGTGCAGCAGTACTCTGCTGTGGATGGGCTCAGTGCTTGCTCCTAAGGCTGGTAATGAATCACACATTTACCAGCAGTTACAGGTGCGGACAAGTGACAGGTTTACTGGGTCTGAGAGAGACAAAGGGAGCCCAGCTACAGTGCTCATCTCCTCAGAGTGGATGTACCTGACATCCTGAATTAGCTGCTGCAGACGGTGCTGCGTATGGTGAAGGAAGCTGGAGGAGAGATGCAGCACCACCATGAGTGAGAGAGAGATGAACACATCAGAAACAGTTAAAACAACTAAGTCCGGTCTGTGGGTTGTTAGCCTAGAGAATCATGACCAGACCGTTGTTCATTTATTCCTATAGAAAGGGAAGCCATGGCTAGCTTCTCCCTACTTGGAAGGGAAACAAAATTAGTCTGGGGCAATGTCAGGATCCTCATGACTGCAGCATAGGAGCAGTTTGTCTGCAGGCTGGTTCCTTCTGTGCTCACACAAGCTTTAATATGATGCAGTGATACCATCTTCACTGGTGATACTCTGGGTTTGCATTATGTTACCATAAGCTTCTTCAAAGATGGGTTTCATGAGGTTGTGTGGAATGAGAAGAGGAGGAGATTGGCTTGGAAAGAGCCTAATTTTGGCCATGCACACTTGCTTCATTTCCTGTAGGCAGTGCAGTCCCCATGAATGAAGTGCTGGTACAGTGGTGGCCACTGTGTCTTCCTCTGATCACCCTGTGGCAAGGTATTTGAGACTTCACTTGAGCAAGGTGGCAGTGATAAGATCTTTCTCATGCATGTCTGCCCTGGCCCACAGAGAGCCTGCAAGAGGTGACTCACCTCTAAGGAAATGGATCCCTGCTTATGTCTGGCAGCATCTTAGCAAGGGTAATCTGTCATTAGGCAACATGCTAAGTACCACCTGTCCATATTGTGCTGCGTAAGTAAACGTCCACTGCATCTTCAGTGTCCGAGCTGCCTTATTGATGGAGTCGAGGGCATCACCCAACCTCCGATGTGGGCTGACTCTGGTGGCTGCATGACATGATGTGAGGGGGTTGTACCTGGCTGTGTGTCTTCTGGTAGGAGGTGGTAGCTCTTTGCTTACCTGCTGTGCTGTCAGGGAGCCTCTCCATCAAGCTGAGGGACGTGGGATGCTCTATGGGGACTTGGCTAGAGCCATCCCGGCAGGGGCTGCTGATGGAGATAAGTCAGTCCTGTGTAAAATATCTGCTTTTTCTCAAAGGCTGTTTTTTGGCTAGGCCTTATCTCCTGGAGAAGCACTGTAATGAAGTGACCAAATTAAGTGGGAGTTGCTGGTGCTGAACTCTTCTGAAGAACCAGTCCTCCTTAATTTCCTAAATGATCTGAATTCTTGATCAGGATTGCTGGGGTATGCAATTTCCTATGGAAGCTGCAAGGTAGGGTTTATCTCATTTTGCTGTCAGTTTCATGCACTTTAATTAAGGATATTTTTTTTGCCTCTCTCTTTCTGCTGCCTCTCTTTCTTTTCCCCACTTTCTTTTTTTTTTTTTTCCCCTTTAAAAGCCCTGCAAAGCAAACACTCAATTTAAAGAGAATTACTGGCATCTTGCTTCGTCCATTCCAATCATTCCAGATATTTAGCGGGGAGAAAGGAGTGAGCATCAGGTGGCTAACTTCCCCCTGCCCTCCCCATTTACAAAGAGGAAATCACACTAATCAGACTGCTGTGTACACTCTAATTGTTCTCATCTGCAGTCTCCACACTTCCTCCATTTCATGGCTGAGGCTCTTCGGCAAGGAATTCCCACCTTCCTGCTGCTGCTGAATGGAGATGGGACCCTGATGAATTCGGAGAGATGGGGAGCGGGGAGCATGTGGCAATGTGCCAGAAGGGCCCCAGGAGGACAGCATTGACTGCTGGAGCACCCTGCGGTTGCAGGCAGAGGAGGGGGCAGAGGGGATCAAGTATCTGCTCCACTAAAGAAGCCAAAGCTCTGCTCAGCAGAAAGAGAGCTTGCCTCCTTGTTTCTCCCCCCAAAATTAAGTTTTTCCTGTTAAAAAATATTTCTGTTGGGATGTTTCTGGGGCAGCCATTTCTTATCTGTTTGAAAGGAAAGATCTGTTACTGAAGGCCCCGTTCAGCTGCTAGGAGACAACAGAGTCTAATCTGGCAGTATAAAAGTCAGGGAATGTAGGATAAAACCATTAATCCTTGTCTTAAACAGTTGTTTGCGAAAGCATACTTTCCTTTCATTCTCCAAACAGCCACAGAGCCATAGTGACTGAAGGGAACAACCGGCTCGTCTTCCCTCTCCCCCATCCCCAGCAAAGACCTTCCTGCTGCAATAAGCTTTGTTTCCTTTGGCTTGCAATTTTTGGGTGTTGTCCTGTCTAAGAGCAAAAACCAGTTAAAGCATGCCTGTGCAGAACTGTGAATAAAACCAGGTTATGATGGTGTGTGCATTGCTTTGAGTCCCATAAGTTACAGAGATCCTGACACCCCCCTGCCCCACTGCAATGCAAATGTTGGGTTTTTTTGTGTCCCAGGAAATTTCTTCAATGCATATAAAGAGAAAAAATCTTAAATTTATGCACTTCTCAGGTCAAATAAGCCCAGGTATCGTGTCGAGGAAAGCAATATAAGATAATAGCAAAAGCCTAATGCTGTCCACCAATTCTGTCCCTAAGCAGGGAAAGCAGAACTTTAGAAAAGGTTTAAAACATAAAATTTTGTAATGGTGATATGGGAGCAAGGATTTCTTTGCATGGTCCAGGGGTGGTACTAGAGATTGCTTATCTCTCTAGGAAGCGGCCATTACAGCACAGGCCTGTTTCTGCTTTTGTGATCTGTGTTTCTTGGAATTATTTTTGCTCCTCCAACCTTTCATCTCTTTGCTTTCCAATTGTTATTCAAAAGATCTCACCTAGCCCACCAGGCTTTTGTGTCAGCTAGGAGTGAAACCCAAGCAGAGTCCGCTAAGAATTTCCATTACTACTAGCTGCAATTACGTGGCTCAATACCAGGCTCCTAATGAATGTTGGGGGTTTAATTTTCATCTGTGGAGGCAAGGTCTCCGTGGTGTCTTGTCCAGGTTGAACAGGCAAGTGAATCATTTGATGTTTAGCTTATCCAGCCTGTCAGGTAGCCAAGCCCTGGTTTAACTGAAATGCTTAGCAGCTCTGAAGGATGAATGTCACTGTTCAGAGCTTCCCATTTCTTATGCTGTCAGTGTGGAGGATACAGACTGGTAGTCTCCAGGAATGATGTGCTCTGCCACTTTAAAGGAGGAATTTGGGGCTCTTTTCAAGCTGGGAAATCTCTAATACAATGTCACACATACATTTTGGTCCCTATGACATATTACTCCCACCTCCATGTAGGTAGAAAACAAATTCTGAAAAACATTCTTTGATCTTCCACCCACTGATCTGCTTGAAATTTAAGTTCTGTGCTGCAACACGAGGGAAGGAGGAGTAGGAATATAATTTATACCATATTTAAAAAAAAAAAAAAAAAAAGAAGAGGAGAAAACATTACTTCCACCAGTTTTAGAATTATTGCTGTGTAAATCTTTGGTACTCCTTCCTTCTGTTTGTCACCACACTTTTCAAATGACTTTGGACTATTCTCTCTCTGACCCAGTTACACCATTTTCTTTCAAGCAAGAGTGCTAGCTTGCTCCTTAAATTTTGATTTTATTTTTTTTAATCCTTTCCTATGATGTTACATGGAACATTTAGTTTCCTTCTGAGGGCATGCTTTTTTGGGGTGATGAAGTATTCATAAGATCCCGGTACAAACATGGGGCCAAGCCAAGCCAAATCCAAGCCACCTATTTCTGCCCTGCTGACAGATGGGTTCTGGCAGGAATTGTGAGGGTTAGGAAGGATTTCTCCTGCTTTTGGGGCAAGGCAGCTGGCCATTGCTTCATAGGTATGTGCATTTGTGGAGGAAAGGGATGTCAAAGTTTATGCCTATTTGCCCCCCTGGAGCTGCTTCATCCATGGTGCAGTGCTTGTAAGTGCAGGTGACACGCACATGAAACCTGTATGGTTCTCAGAGTGGCCTGGATTCTCCCTTTTCCTCCTCCCTTTTCCTCCTCTTCTTTTTCCTTTTTGTTGTTATTGTGTTTGCTGTCTGAATCAGAGGGAAGCATTGAATGGTGGTTGTTTTTCTGTTTTTATGCACATCTCTACGGGACTGCTGGGTGGTGAGGGGTTTATTTCAGTGGTGCTGACTCTGTGCATGGTCACAGCAGGAACAGATGCAGGGGTTGTTTGCAGCTGATCTGAGAGAGGTGGTAGGCTTTACACCAGTGCTTGGTTCACCTCCCTGTGCATTTCTGTCATAGCTGTGCAAAATTTTAGTGCTTTTATGGATTTGTTCAAGGTACTGCTGTTTTCTGCAGCTATGTTTGGCAGCTTTAACTTAAGGAACTTGGTGGTCTGTGTTAGTTGGTGCCTATTATGTGGCTCACTTCATTTCTGTCAGCACTGTTGGCAGTAGATGGTAGTTCCTAAAAGGAGGAACGGAAGAGGAGAAACTTTCTTCTGTGGAGACTATAGTGCTTCGCCAGGAAATGCAACAGCTAGTCTGTGACACAGAGCTGTTTTCAGATATACTGCAAGGAAAATGAAGATGGGTAATGGCAACTCTTCACTTGCAATGCTAATCAGGATAAAGGGGGCATGGGTTTTTTTGCATCCCTGTTATTATCAAAGAGGTGGTCTCCCGCCATTCTCAGCATGGCACTTATCTTAGGAGTGGTATCTTTTGACTGGAGATGCCACATGGATGCCAGGGAGGTACAGTGATACCAGGATTGATTTGGTCTTCTACCAGCCAATATGGTTTTGTCACTCTGCTCACTTTTAGGGGCTTACTGATGTAAAAAGTCAGTAATAGAGACTTTTGTCTAGGACCACAAACCAGCTGGTTGTAGATGTACTTTTAGCCTGCTTCTCATATAAAGTAAAACATACAGACTTCAGTTGACCCTATGGGGTCATAGGAGTAATTCTTGCGTTTTCCTGGTGCTATGAGTTGATGTGCTTTTCTTCATGGTTGAGGTGGTCTAAAAGTACATGCTTATGCAGCTACAATAGCCTAGTTGACACGGGATAGCTTTCTAGGCTGTAGTAATTAGACCGCTTTCCATTGTAGGGATTGCTTTCCATAGTGTAAGAGAAATCAGAGCCGTCCCCAGGTACTCCTTCAGAGCCTATAGCACAGGTGTATGTACTACAATATAAACCTTAAGAGAATGAAAGATTCTTTCTCAAAGGCATCAACAGATGTTTTTTGCTGGTAAATTCCTGTTTGGATAAAACCCAGCATCTCTGTAAGTATCTGGTAATAATGTACTGTGATTGGTTGAGAATAGGAGTCTGTCATGGGGCATGCTAGGTGGATAATTTTGAAATTTTCTGTCAATATCTGTCATTCTCTCACCATACCTGCTGTTATCCTGTTAGGGTTCCTGTTGACCTCCTTGCTTATGCATGTAAAAATGAAGTGGCTGCTCTAGTATTTCTGTTTACAGGGATGGTGGTTGGAGACATTTAGATTTAATCTTGCTTGTCAGCTCCCCCTGGTCAGCAGACCTCAGAAATAATTATCTCAATATCGCAGGAATGTCAGTTCAATAATGTTACTGTTGATCACTTGTTGAACTTTAGTTCTGTAGCCATTGTGTAGGAGTAGCTTATCCTGCAGAATTAACTTTCCCCTCTCTTGTCTGTTCTGGCGAGAAGAAAAAAACAAGGATGAAGGAAGAAGGAAGATAATCTTATGAAAGATTTAATGTTGTTTATTTAACAAACAGCATTTAATAGCAGCATTAAATAGTGCCACTTTTCTGTGCTGCACAAATAGCAAACTGGCTCGAGAGTGTATTTCACGTAATTGATGTGTGTGCTTATGTATTTTGTTGGCTTTTGTTGTTGGTATTTTTGTCACTGGGATCAGGCTTAAATGATGCTAATGGATTTTTGCGGCCTTGTGAGAGGACATCAGAGTTCTTTGGACACAATAACGTGGTCCTTGGGTTTGGTCCCTAAAAGCCAGTATCAATTTCACTTTGAATTCCGTAGCTTTTCTTCTTGTGTTGTTGACTTACTGAACGACGTTACAGGGACCGAGTGAGAAGTGAGTACGTTTGGCCTCCCAGGAAAACTTGACCGGTGGGAGGAAGAGATGGGAAGGAGCTTCTTGCACAGTAAGTTGGAATGGCTGCCTGTTTCCTCTGTGGGTGATGTAGTCTGCCATAGTGCCTGTGACAGGTGAAAAGCTTTTGCGTTGCTTTAAAAGGGTTAGATGGAAGGAATAGTAGAGGCTCTGTTTTGCCTCTCCTACATCTGGTTTGGCCCAAACTTTCAAGTTCTCTTGCTGATTTATGGTTTGCTTCTTAGAGGTGCTGGTAGGGAAGGTCTGTAATAGGGTCACCATTCTTCTGGTCAGCCCAGTGGTGTCACTGGATTGTTCAGACTAAATACTGACTGAATATCTGCATTCTGCCCCCTTTCCAGCACGTCTTTGCTGGATTCTGATCAAGGGGAAGATCATAGCTTCTTGACACACCTGGAGGGTCCCCTGGGTGTGGACAGCTTTGGTTTTTCTGGTATTGCAGAGCCTATCATCCCCTTTTTACAAAAATCCCTTCTATCCCTCTGCTTACGTTAACGACCCATTTCTCCCTCAGAAATCTCTGTTGCTCAGTTACAGACAGAAGTCAATCCTGTGTACATGCTAATTTCTAAAATGGTGGGACTTCTCTAATGTTGAAGAGTGGTCTTTCCCCTGAAGAAGACAGTCACTGTGTACACGGGGCTACTGGCTCAGTCAGGAGTACAAGACTGTATTATCATTTGCAGATGAAAATCAGGGGCCCTGATGAAATCTGAGCTGAACCCCTGAGCTGAAGACATTTAAAGCTTCAAAAGCCTGATCTCAGGAGGCTGTCTCTTTTGGAGAGTGTGAGCTGAGAGAGAAGTGTTTTCCATACTCCATTGGAGAACAAAAGAAAAAAAATGAACAAGATGCAGCCTGTCACCCTTGGTGTTTTGGACTGCTGCTTGCTTACAGCTGAACCAGACCTGTTCCCTGGTGAATTAAGGTTCCTGTCCTGCCGGAGGATCTGCTAACCTCAGCTAAGAGGATACTAGGTGGAGAACTGCTGCACTTAGGCAGCAGCGACGGTGCTGTGCTGTGGGCAACAGAAGAGAAATGTTGCTGTGATTCAGTCTAGCTTGTGTTTAATAATGAAATTGCTCTGCGTAATTCACATTGGCCTAGGTCTGCGTGTGATATTTAGGGAATATAATTATTTCAGATGTGTTGAGGGTGCTTGGGGAGGTGGCCTTATAAATCTGAGAGCAAGAATAATCTGCTAGGCAGGGGGCTGGTAGGATAGGGAGTGATTTGTGGCCATTTACGTAGCACCTGTCGGGACCTGCTGCTTAGCTCATCTGGAGCTGTTTGATTGCAGTGAAAATTTCCTCTAAGAAGAGATTTTCTTTGAAAAGCTTTTCCACTAGCAGTGGATAATTTCAGATGGGTTAAGTAACATAAAACCTTTTCTGGGAAGTGGCACAAGTGACTTAGAGCATGCAATTGCTTGTTGCCAGAGAAAAAGGGTAAAAGGTACCTGTTCCTTCAGGTACCCCCTAGCAATGACAGGTTTGTGGAAGAAGGCTGGAGCACATCTGGGATTTGATCTTAATGTGTGAGGTTGGGGTGGGCTTGCTAGACCCACCTGTTGTGGAAATGAAAATGCATTTTGCTGGTTTGCCAAGCGGGAAGAAATCTGTACCTCAAGCGTGACAGAGGCAGGATCTGTGGGGAAGTTTGTAACCCCAGGAATACTTTTTGTATTGATACCTAGGTCCCTCATTCCCTGTTCCACTGAGTGTTGTCCTTCAGCATGGTCCACACCGATTGCAATCTGTGGGGAGGACCTGTAGAATCCTTGGGGGTAGTGCAAGCAAAGGGTGGCTGCTGAGCAAAGGGCTGCTGCATACTGGGAGGCAGCAATGTCTTTTACAAGCAAAAATGTACCTAGATGGTAATCTGTCTGTCTAGCCTTTTTCCCCCTAAGGACATAAATCCCTGTTTGCAAGAGGCTGGGAAGGTGTAACCAGGGGACAAGCCTAATCAATTCATCTGCTTCTTATCTACTCCTGGGTGTTGTCACACATGTGACGTAGGGTGAGCAAACTCTCACTCTGCCTTAACATGGCTTGGCTGACACTGAACAGGACCTGGGCATGAATAGGGGCTGGAGCCCCTTCACTCGGCCTTCGGCCAGCTGTGTTTCAGTGCAGGACACTTGCATCAGTGTGCCAGGGCAGCAACTCCTCGTCCCTGGCTGCACACACAGACTTGCAGCTCCCTGTGCATCATGGTGGGACTGGGATGAGAGGCTCTGGTGCCCTCCCAGACTGTGACCCCACTGCTGCTGGCCTTATCCTGCCTGGTGGGCTGGTGGCACAGGGCAAGTTGCTGGACCCAGTGTTAGCCCATGGTGAGTCTTTCAGCTGTACTGCACAGTCTTTCAGCTCCTCTTGCTTCTTCTGCACAACCTGTTTACCTCTTCTGAGTTTGGGATGATGTCCCTGTTGTCCACTTCTACCTTGGCGCTTGTATGAGCTGCTCCACCTGCCCTGGCATGTGCCAGCAACTGCCACTACCCCGTGCTGAGCAAAGCAGAGATCTCTCTCTCATCGGAGCAGGTTGCCATGGCAATACACAGTCTGCTGCGCTCTGGGTCTCCAGGAGCCAGAAATGATGGTGCTTTTGCAACATTGAGGTAAACATCTCTCTTTTCCCTTATATAGCACATCCACCCCTAGTAAGAGTACCGACTGCCATTGGCACCGTCCTCCACTTGCCCCCTGCGCGGGGGAGAGCGACTCCAGGCACCGGCAACACGCCTGACCCATGGAGCTGGGCTCATGTGGGTTGGAGCAGTGCCTCCGGCGTGCGTGGGCCATGGCAGTGGCCCTCCTGTCACTGGGTGGTATGGGTTTCCCACTGGGGAGGAGCAGGGTACTGCTCAGGAGCAGCATCGCTTGCAGGGTCCACCGCCAGAGCCTACAGTTTGCTTGTGGAGGGGCTACAGCTACAGCTCTCCTGGATAGTGAAGGGGAGATGGGTCCCCAGCTGCATGCTCACAGCTCTGCCATGAGTTTGCACTGGTCACCTTGGGAAGGACACCTCTTTTCTCCTAAGCCCCTCTTAGAGTGTGAAAGTGCTCTTGCTCTGCCTTGCCTGCTGGAAAGGCACCCCAAGGACTCTGGCTAATGAGTGCAACTGCTTACAGTTGTGGCAATTTGCTGGGGAATCTCTCTGGGGCTTGCCAGAACTTCGTTACGGTGCTGTGGGCTTTCACTTGTTTCTCCGGTGCTTTGGGAATCCATAGGTATTTCTCACATCCAGAAGGCTGTAGCTGGCAGGTGATTGAAGACTTTTTACGGTGTCCTTTGTTATTGCAGGCAGTAATGAGCACGGCAGGCTGTTGCAGGCAGGGAATTGTGGCCGTGTGAACTGAAAATGAATCTCTTGCTTGGTCTGCTGGCATTTGTTCCAGCATCTTTCTCTCCACCTCTCTCCCTCTCACTGTCAGTGTGTGTATGAAGGGGGAGTCAATGCTGGAGAGAGGAGTGGAGCAGGGGAGGAGTTTCTGTCAGCCTCTTCTTTTCTTTTTTTTTTTTTTCCTCTTCTCTTTTTTTTCTCCCCCTGTCCAGTGACGTGAGCAATGCCTGGAACAATCAGGCTAGCTCCAAACAGTGTGTCTGAAGATGCTGGAGAAAACAGCCTAGTGCGCTTTAAGCAAACAGTGATTGCTTGAGCCTGGGCTCTCCAGACGTAACCTTTTCCAGTTCCTCTGCAGGGATTGGGAAGTGCCATTAGCTTTCTTCTCTTCCATCCCATACACTCACTTTTGGAAATGATCGGAGTTAACAGTGTTCAGAGCACCAGCAAAGTCCGGGTGAGAGCCACAGGTTCGGTGAAATACTCCCGAGAAGAATCTCTCTGGCGGCAGTCTCATCGGTCAAAATCTATGAAAATCTCCAACTCCTCTGAGTTTTCTACTAAAGAAAGCAAGGTAAATAGCTAAATATTCATAGTGTTTCTCTTTGCTATGAGCGGAGGTGGTGTTGTTGAAAAGGTTACACTCTGCAGGAATTAAGGGCTCTGGATGATCTGCAGTGATCACAGAACTGCTGTCAGGTCAGATAAAAAATCTCTAGGCTTGAGGAGAGATTGAAGGTGAAAAAGGTCTGGTATGTGGTAGTGATTGGGTCTTAGAGGAATGCCCTGTCACTGAGCTTGGTGCAATAGTAACAGTGAAAACTTGCTCTGCTCTCAGGAAAGGTGCTGGAGTTGGCAAGTGATGTCCTTGGGACTATCTGTTTCATGGGAATGATTTTCTGTAGAAAAATAGGTTTTGCTCCTTCTGTATAGCTCTGTGGTTTAGTAGGTGTGGGTGGTAGGTAAAACTATTGTCTCACTTGCATGCATGATTAAATAATGCCATCAAGTATTTATTAGGGAGGCATCACTTGTGCATTTACAGGAATACATTAATGTATGGTAGCGGTCGGTAGCACAGGCTATGCCCAGCTGCTACAGTGGCTGTGTGCTGCATCTCCTCGCCCAGCCCAGTTGTTCAGTTCCTAGGCAAACAACCCCCATGCAGTATTGCTTCTTTCCTCATTCCTTGCTCCCGCTCAAAAACTAAGAGGCACCCGGGAATAGCTCTCTTCCTCCCAAAGATGCCCCGTGTTTCCAAGGGTTGGATGAACTTTATGCAGTAACTGAATATACCTTTAATTTCATTTCTGCTGCAAATTGATTCTGCCTTGGGATTAGAGGATACAACCATTTGCAAAGGTGTGTTGAATGAGGCTGAAATATTTCAGAGCATCAGCCAAAGGCATTTAACCGTGTCCTATGTCTGTGTGCATGCAAACAAGCAGGTACATG